>NW_007053772.1:27172-34898 GCF_000164805.1 Carlito syrichta
CCGAGTAGCCAGAATTACAGGTGCGTGCTACCACGCCCGGCTAATTTTTTTGATTTTATGTAGAGATGAGGTCTCGCCTGCCCAGGTGGGTCTCGAACCCGTGGGCTCAGGCAATCCACTCACCTCAGCCTCCCAAAGGCACGGGATTACAGGCTGAGCCACCGAGCCCGGCGAATTTTTGTTTTTTATAGAGACATGGTCTTACTACATTGTCCAGGCTCGTCTCAGACTCTTGGGTTCAAATGATCTTCCCACCTTGGCCTCCCCAAGTGTTGGGATTATAAGCATGAGTCACTGTACCCAACCCAAAGTTATTGATTAACAAAGTATTGTGGGACTGGGCGGAGTGGCTCACGCCTGTAACCCCAGCACTTTGGAAAGTCTGAGGTGGGAGGATTGCTTAAGCCTATGAATTCAAGACCAGCCTGGGCACCATAGCAAGACCCTGTTTCTACAAAAAAGCAAAAATTTAGCCAAGCTCATTTTTCGATTTATTGTAGAGACGAAGTTTTTCCAAGTTGCCCATACTGGTCTTGTACTCCTGGACTCAGGCAATCCTCTCCCCTCTGCCTCCCAAAGTGCTGGGATTACAGGTGTGAACCATTGCACCTGGCTAACTTTTTTGATTTTTTTTCTTTTAAAGCAGGATTTATTGAGAGGACAGAAAAGCTCCCATAGTGGGAGGGGACCTGAAGGGGTTGCCCAATTTTTAAAATTGTTTATAGAGATGAGGTCTCGCTGTGTTGCCCAGGCTGGTCTCAAACTCCTAGGCTCAAGTGATCCTTCTGCCTCGGCCTCCCAAAGTGCTGGGATTACAGGCGTGAGCCGCTACACCCAGCCTTAAGGCTTTGCCATTTTATCCAGATGTGCAAATCTTTCCCATGTCCACACTTAGCAGCAAAGGAGTCTGAGAAAGGAAGATCCTGGCAAAGGAGCAGGGGCTCACATGCATGTGACCCATGAGTTTGTGTATGCATGTTGCTGAGTGAAACCAGACCCCAGGTCATGGAGGGCTGTTGCACCCTGGTCACTGCTTCAGCCTCCTGAGCTGTGGAGAAGACTCTGGGAGGCTCCTCTGTCCAGGCCTGGACACTGGCCTAGAACTAGTAGCTCATGTTGGATAAGAGAACGAAAACCCCAGAAGGAAAACTAAAGCGTCAGAAGCCTCTAGAGCAGTGGCTCTCTGGGTGTGGTCTATGTACCCAGTGTCACCACCACCTGGGAGAAATGCAGAGTCTTAGGCCAGGTATGGTGGCTCACACTTGTCATCCCAGCACTTTGGGAAGCTAAGGTGGGAGGATCTCTAGAGCTCAGGTGTCCGAGACCAGCCTGGGCAACATAGCGAGACCTCTTCTCTACAAAAAATTAAAAATGCTAACCGGGTATGGTGGTGCATGCCTGTAGTCCCAGCTACTCGGGAGGCTGGGGCAGGAGGATCGCCTGAGCCCAGGTGAAGGCTACTGTGAGCTGTGATTGTGCCACAGCCCTCTAGCCTGGGCGGCAGAGGGAGATCCTGACTCGAACAAACAAACAAGCGAATGTGGAATCTCAGACCTGCTGACCCCAGGGTTGGATCTGTGTTAGGAACCCGTGGTGTACACCCGTGTGGGATGATTTGGGATTTCTGTTCTCCACTGCTTCTCTTAGCCCTGTTGTTTCCTGAATGTGACGCGCTTTCTGTGGCCGACGGCATGGAAGGTCCATGTCCGGCGAACACAGCTCTCTTCCTGTTCCCCTCACCTGCACGGTTGCCCATATCTCACCCTCTCTTGGGTTGTCTCCTGCAAGCCCGCATGTAGACAGGTCCCAGAGAGGCCTGGCCTTCTTGGCGAGCCTGAGCTTTCACGGCCGTATTTAGAACAGCGAAAGGTGACAAGGGAGAGGAGGAAGCACGGGAACCGTTTGTGGCGTGTAATGACCTGTGTCCAGGAGACTTTCAGGAGCCGGAGCCCAGTCGCTGTGTGAGCAGTCCAGGCTTTATGGGCACGGCTGGGCGTGGCGAAGCCCATGCTGTGATTTCAGAGCTCTAAAGGTCACTAAAAATAAAGATGGTGCAGATTGCATTGCACTTCAAACCCTCTTCCTCCGTCTTCCCGAAAAGAACTGGGGGTGGGTGAGGAATCAACGTTTTCTCCCTGGTTTCTTTTTCTGGCTTTGAAATAGACACGTCATACAAGTGGCTGCCTATCCAGGCCCTAGCGATCTCATCCTGGGCCTTTGCATGGAACTTAAAAAGGGGCAGAGAGGGCCTAACTTTGAGGGGTCTCCTTTGTGTGAAGTAGGAGAGGGGACTCCTATCTCCATGCAGGTGCCGTTCTTCTTAGGGGCTCTCAGGTGTGAGCAGAACCTGGACTGGATTTGAGGCCCCACTTGCCGCTTTGTCTGGGTTCCTTTGTGCAGTGAACTGCCTGTGCAGCTGTACATGGTGATGCATGTACATATCATATATACATGCGTTCTGTACCCAGTGTGTATTGCCTGCTCCTGTTGTATAAATGTACATGCTATGTTGGTTTCCTGCTATTTTGGAAGTCCAAAGGCAAGGTGTTAGCAGGACCACCAGGGTGGTCAGCCCTGTGTTCCCCCTGAATGCTCTAGGGAGGAGTCCTTTGCTCCATCCCTTCTATGGTTGTAGCTGCTCCTTGACTTGTGGCTGTGCAGCACGGTCTTCTCTTCTGTAGCTTCTTTCCTGTTTCAAGGACACTTGTCACTGGATTTAGGAGCTACCCAGACAATCCAGGACAATCTCATCCTGAGGCTGTTCGTTATATCTGCAGAGACCCTATTTTATTTTTTTGATGTTTTTGTAGAGATGAGGTCTCACTATGTTGCCCAGGCTGGTCTCGACCTCCTGGGCTCAAGCAATCCTCCTGCCTCGACCTTCCCAAGTGGTGGGATTGCAAGCGTGAGCCACTGTGCCCGACTGAGACCCTATTTTCTAAATGAAGATGGCCACGTCCACGGGTTTTGGGACATGGACATGAATTTTGGGGGGCCACCATTCCACTCGCTTCAGCCTTGGAGATGCTGTAAGACTTGACTTCCAGGCATAAGGTGTGTGAGTTCACACCCTGTGAGGTGAGAAGGCATCCTTCGACTCAGCTGTCTGACTGAGGCTGCAGGGAATGGACCCATCTCCAGCATTTTTGGGTGGCGTGCAGGAAGACCAGCTGGGTCACTGGGGGAGGTGGGACCTGCAAGGACTTGGCAGGGAGTGCACCCCCCTGCAATGGGTGGCAGGGTGGGGATGGCTAGGCTGGCGCCACTGTGCACAGTCCCATGGGCTTGGTTGTCTCAGTCTGAGTTCAAGTCCTGGCTCTGCCATCCTGCTGAGTGGGTGACCTTGGGCAAGTTACCCAGCGGCTTTCTGCCTCAGTTTACTCATCTGTGTAGTGGGCATGTAGGCTTGCTGTGAGGAGGAAATGAAGTCCTTAGAGTAGCACCTGGTAGTTAGTAAGCACTCAGCCTTGATGATGAGGGTGATGAGGAGGTGGGAGCTGGTGGCAGGGAGGACACGTGGGACGGAACCCGGACCACCTCCCATGCCCGACTTCCCAGTACCAGACTCGTGGCTTGGGCAGGGCAGGCAGGTGGCCAGGAGGAAGGGGGTTGGTGTGGGTGAGCCAGGAGGGGACGAGTGGGCCCCTCACTGAAGGTAGCGTCCGCTCTGCCCATGACTGCACCAACACCCACGCGGAGCAAGAACACGGGAGTGGGGGCCGAGGCCGCTCGGGCAGCGTTGCCCAGCCGGTGAGGGAGAGGCTGAGGATGGTAGTGACAGCCCTGCCTGGTGTGGATGAGCCAAGGGTCAGCACAGGCCAGGGGAATGGGGGATGGGGGCTAGGTGTGGGCAGGAGCCATAG
This sequence comes from Carlito syrichta, assembly GCF_000164805.1. Classification (NCBI taxonomy): domain Eukaryota; kingdom Metazoa; phylum Chordata; class Mammalia; order Primates; family Tarsiidae; genus Carlito; species Carlito syrichta. The sequence continues at coordinate 31,036 of NW_007053772.1, forward strand.
GCAGGGAGCGAGGATGGGTGGGAGGCATGGAGGCGGGCATCCCGGGGCATTGGGTGTGGGTCAGCATGCACTGTTCTTCAGGGAGAGCTGCCCCTATGAGCTGTGGCTGCAGGACAGGCAGCCCCAACTCCTGGAGACTCGCTGTGACTTTTACACTTTGCCATAGTGGCTTCAAGGAACTATTGTGCTCCGCTCCTGGGTGCTGGGAGTCAGGAATTGTGTGTGTGCGTGTGTGTGTTGGGGTCTCCCTGTGTTGCCCAGGCTGGAGTGCAGTGGCACCATCACAGCTCACTGCAGCCGTGAGCTCCTGAGGCAATCTTCCCATCTCAGCCTTCTGAGTAGCTGGGATTACAGGTGTGCGCCACCACGCCTGGCTAATTTTTTTTTTTCAACTTATTGTAGAGATGAGGTCTTGCTGTGTTGCCCAGGCTGGTCTCAAGCCCCAGGACTCAAGCCTCCTGCCTCAGCCTCCCAAAGTGCTGGGGTTACAGGTGTGAGCCATGCCCGGCTGAGTCAGGAATTTGTCATGGCACAGTGGGTCTCCACGCCCTGGTGTCTGGGGTCTTGGCTGGAGTGACACAGAGGTTGGGGTGACTCTGGCTGGGTCTAACGGCCCTTTCACACACGTGCTTGGCTCCCAAACTGGGATGTTGTACAGCTGAGGCAGTCATCCAGATCGCCTGCTCACAGCCTCTCCACGTGGCTAGCTGGGGCTTCCCTGGGGCAGCACGGTGCCTTCAGGGTGAGCAGGCATCTAGGTTGGTGCCTTCTGGCTTCCAGGGTGAATGTTCTGGTGGCGAAGCAGAAGCTGCGTTGAGTCGCCTCTGGTGACGCAGCCTCAGAAGTCACAGAGAGGCACGTCTGTGCACTTACTGGTCAAACTAGTCACAGATGCCCCTCGGTTCAGGAGAGATCGCAGGTCCGCATCGCAGAGGGCCATGTGGGGTTGGAGATCTCACAGCCATCTTTGGAAAGTGCCATCTGCCGCTGCGGCTCAGAGCAACACCGTGACTGCACGGCTCGCATTTGGCTTGGGTGTAGCGCGATCTCCTGGTCTTGGCAGGGTGTCTGTGTCACCGTGGCCAGCCACAGGGCTCTGCTTCTCAGGCGTGGCTGGCTGTGAGCTGGGACTGACCATGAGCGATGACGGGCGTGTGTCCTCCTGCAGAGGACCAGCCTGGGCTTCCTCACCAGCAGCCCAGGGTACCAGGCAGGAGGTCAGCCCGGGCCGGGTGGGCTTAGCGGGAGCCGCGGGGGCATGGGTCTGGACAGGAGCTTCTGCCGCGTTGCAGATGCAGGAGTCTTGCTTCACACCCCTTGCCACAGCCCTCTCGTGTTGCTCTGCCTCTCCTTTCCGTGAGTCGAGCCCAGGCCTTGTCAGCGGGAGGCCAGGAGGGTCTTGTGCCAGGCTGTGGCAATACAGAGACAATGCCAGCTCTGCGTCAGCTGCAACCACAGGCATGTGCCACCACGCCCGGCTGATTTTTTTGACTTATTGTAGAGATGAGTTCTCGCCAAGTTGCCCAGGTGGGTCTCGAACCCCTGGTCTCAGATAGTCCTCTCACCTCCACCTCCCAAAATGCTGAGATGACAGGCGTGAGCCACCGGGTCCAGCCTGGTTTAATCCTTGAAAGGAATTCCCAGGCACACCGACTAATTTGAATTCACAACCTTCCGAGGTGTGACCCGTAGTCTGAGACAGACGGGGATCTTGGAGCTGGGGAGGAGGACGCGGGTTTCCTCATGGCAGTCTGAGAAGCCACAGACCGGTGCTGCCACGCCGTCACGTGATACTGCCCGGTTGACGTGCACACTCATTGCTGGCAAGTAACCAGAGGTGACCCCAGTGCGTGCTGGGAAATGGACATCAGTTTGTTTGGACAGCCGGCTGGGCAGCCTGGCGTCCGCTCAGCCCCGGATGACAGCGCAGAACTCCGATTGCATTACAAGCGGAGGGGGAATTCACACGGCTTTCTGGAAGGACACTGTGTCATTGTTGCGTCACCGATGTTCTCAGAGCTGACTGTGGCTTCCAGGCTCGGCCCTTCCTGCTTTTTATAGCAGGGTGGTGAAGAATGAGGGCTTCGCCATCACAGGGTCTGGGTTCGAGTTCTGGCCCCACGGTGTGGGGTGGCACACGTCCCAACCCCTGGCGTCTTGCTTCCTGGAGGACATATGTCAACATTGTTCCCAGGGACCAGGATGAGTTGATGGCGTGGAACCAGCGTGAGACCTGGTACCAGGAGGCTCATCCGGGTATACCAGTCAGCCCCAGCCACGGTGACAAGGAGGCCCGCGTCCTGTGGCTCACTGGTGCGCGTGCCTGTTGTGGGATGGTGGGTGCCGTCTGCATGTCCGTCCTGGTCTGGGACTCAGTGGAACTGTGCTATGGCCCTGAAAGCATCTGCTATGGAGGGACACAGCAGGGCCACTCCCATGTCACTCGGGTCACGTGGCTGTGCTTGCAGGAAGGAGCAGGCCCATCGGGAGGGGCGGAGACAGACCATGGACGCCCATCTTCCCCACTGTGGCTTGTCTGCAGGGTGCTGTCCACAGTGGAGCTGGTCACTGCATGCTAATTTCCATCCCCCCACCCAAGCCACTTTTTCAAAAGCTTTGAGTTTTGGGGGTGCAGGAGAGATCCCTGCTGCCGTCCCTGGCCGAGATCTACTGGCCTCACCCCCCAGGGCTGGGGACTGGGTCTGCTTTGGCTCTCTCAGTATCTTCAGCACTTCCCCCACAGGTACACAGTTGGTACTTAATACATGCCTGTTTCACCAGGCTGCCCTTCCAACAGATAGGTGAATTTATTTAACTCCCTCTGCAGACTCTCTCATGCCTCCCACCAGTCCTTACTGAGATCCTACTGTGTGCCACGCACTGTGCAGGCTCTGGGGATCTCACGGGGAAAGCTCCCTGCCCAGGCGGGGTGGACATTTTGGAGGGAGACAGACAGGAACAGGCCACCAGATGGGTACACATTTGATATTAAAATATTCTTTAGGACCTGGCGTGGTGGCTCACGGCTATAATCCCAGCACTTTGGGAGGTGGAGGCGAGAGGATTTTCTGAACCCAGGGGTTTGAGACCAGCCTGGGCAACTTGACAAGACCTCATCTCTACAATGGATCAAAAAATTAGCCGGGTGTGATGGTGCATGTAGTTCCAGCCACTTGGAAGGCTGAGGCAGAAGGATCACCTGAGCCTAGCAGGTTGAGGCTGTTGTGGCCGTGAGCATGCCACCGCATTCCAGCCTGGGGAACAGAGTGAGACTCCAACTAAAATAAAAAAGTATTCTTTAACTTAAACTTTTTCATTATGGGAAATTTCAAATGTACACGAAACAGACTCATAAAACATGGACTCCCAAGCCCGCTGTGACCAGCCCCAACATCCTGTGCTTCTCCATGCCTACGCACCGCACCACCCAGTAGCACTCTCTGCCAGGATGGAGTGTCCCTGACCCACACCACGCCAGGACGGCAGCCACCGCCGTGGGCCAATGAGCACTTGGAGTGTAGCTAGGATGACCGAGAACAACATGTTTCATTTCATTTTTATTTATTTATTTTTTGAGTGGGGATCTCACTCCATCACCCAGGCTGGAGTGCAGCGGCACAATCACAGCTCTCGGCAGCTTCAATCTCCTGGGCTCAGGTGATCCTCCCGCCTCAGCCTCCTAAGTAACTTGGGAACACAAGTGCATGCCACCAGGCCTAGCTAATTTTTAATTTTTTGTTTTTTGTTTGTTTTTTGGAGTTGGAGTCTCACTTTGTCACCCAGACTGGAGTGCAGTGGCCGCCCCCGGCCACTGCAGTCTCAACCTGCTGGGCTCCGGCGATCCTTCCACCTCAGCCTTCCAA
>NW_007053772.1:35374-51349 GCF_000164805.1 Carlito syrichta
CCGCCACTCCCAGGGGAAAAATTCTGTAAAGAAAAGAAATGGGCTGGGCGCGGTGGCTCAGGCCTATAATCCCAGCACTTTGGGAAGCTGAGGCGAGAGGATTGCTTGAGCCCAGGGGTTCGAGATCAGCCTGGACAACTTGGTGAGACCTCATCTCTACAATAAACCAAAAATTTAGTTGGGTGTGGTAGCGTGTGCCTGTAGTTCCAGCTACTTGGAAGACTGAGGTATAAGGATTGCCTGAGCCCAGCAGGGTGAGGCTGTGGTGGCCGTGAGTGAGCTCCTGACTAAAAAAAAAACAAAAAACCCAAAAAACTACAGATTTCTGTATGCAATTCCCAGGACATAATCAAAATCTCCAGGGCTGACCAGGCTTGGTGGCTCAGCCTGTAATCCCAGCACCTTGAGAGACTGAGGCAAGTGGATTGCCTGAGCCTACAGTTTCGAGACCAGTCCAGGCAACTTGGCGAGATCTCGTCTCTACAGTAAATAAAAAATTACCTGGTGTGGTAGTGTGTACCTGTAGTTCCAGCTACTTGGAAGGCTGAGGCGGAAGGATTGCCTGAGCCCAGCAGATCGAGGTTGCTGTGGCCGTGAGCGTGCCACTGTACTCCAGCCTGGGCAACAGAGTGAGACTCTCTGACTCAAAAAAAAAGAAAAAAGAAAAGAAATGATGCTATTATTAATGTAGAGCCTTAGTCACAGTTCCTCAGTGTCATCAAATCCCTGGCCTGGGTTGGCATTCTAACACTTTGTCTTTTCCAACGCTTTATGGGCTTGTTCGCGCCTGCTGGGTTGAGAGCTGCAGGATACCCAGTTGGCCCCCTGCAGGGGTCCGCGGTGTATATACTCTCTGGTGTTCCCATAACAGCACTTTTCAGCCTCATTGATCTCATCTGGAAAATGGGAGTAACACCAGGGTGGGTGGAAGGGCTCAAAGGGGCTTGGTGCCTGGCTCAGAAGGGCCATGCCTCTGACACCGGCTAAAGCGGCAATCCATGTGCCCTTGAGATAACTTGGCAGGGGGGAGCCTGGGCTGTCCAGCCTCACTGGGCTGTGGTCTGAGAGCTGCAGGCGTCTGGATCAATCATGGCAGTTGGAGTGATGGCGGTTGGTATACATGTCCACAAAGGACTTGGGGTACAGAGGGATTAGGGGTGTTAATATGTGCTGGTTCTATGGAAGACGTGCTACTCCCCTCCCATTTTCCAGATGGGGAAACTGAGGCACAGAGTGGTGAGTAAATGGTCTTAGGGTACACTGCCGGGCAGTGGCACACCGGGGCTGAGAAGCTGGGGCACGGCTGCAGAAGTTCTATCGTGCACCGAATTCCTGCCATGAACCCTGGCTCCCAGCAGCCCTGGCCCCTCGCCCAGTTTCTGATCCTCCAGACCCAGGGCAGGTCCTCAGCCAGTGTGAGGCCGTGTGGAGACAAGGCTGGGGGCAGAGGAGGATAGAGGCGGAGGCCTTTGTACCTCTGACCTTTCTCATGAACTGGCCATGTTTCATAATCCTCACAAAACAGCATCGTTCCCAATAAGGTCCAGACCAAGCTGGGCCCGGCGGCTCAGCCTGTAATCCTGCGCCTTGGGAGGCTGAGGTGAGAGGATTGCCTGGGCCCACGGGTTCGAGACCCTCCTGGGCAACTTGGCGAGACCTCATCTCTACAATAAATAAAAAAAAAAAAATTAGCCGGGCATGGTAGCACGCGTCTGTAGTTCCAGCTACTCGGAAGGCTGAGGCAGCAGGATCGCCGACGCCCAGCAGGTCGAGGCTGCGGTGACTGGGAGCGGCCACTGCACTCCAGTCTGGGCAACAGAGTGAGACTCCAACTCAAAAAAATAAATAAATAAATAAGGTCAAGCCCAGAAACCTGAGCCCGGCACTGTGGCAGGCGGCTGTGGTTCCAGCTACTCAGGAGGCTGAGGCGGGAGGATCACTCGAGCCCAGGAGTTCAACCAGCCTGGGCACCTGGCCAACATAGCAAGACCCTGTCTCTATTCTAGAAAATAAGAAAGAAGCCAGGCGCGATGGCTTACGCCTATAATCCCAGCACTTTGGGAGGCAGAGACGAGGACTGCCTGAGCTCAGGGGTTCAAGACCAGCCTGAGCAACATGGCGAGACCTCATCTCTACAATAAATCAGAAAATTAGCTGAGTGTGCTGCCGCATACCTTGTGGTTCCAGCTACTTGGGAGGCTGAGGCGGAAGGGTGACCTGAGCCCAGCAGGTCGAGGCTGTGGTGGCTGAGAGGAGCGTGCCTGGGCAATAGAGTGAGACTCCGACTCAAAAAAAAAGAAAAGAAACAAAAAAACCCAGAACAAAACCCGCATCCGCTGTGCACAAGTCACAGGCCAGGCCCTGTTGTCTGTGACTCTGCCTGCCACATGAAAGATGGGGACTGTGATCATGCTCGTTTTACAGATGCGGACACTGAGGCCCTGAGAGGCAAACTCCCTTGCACAAAGTCTCCCAGCCAGCTTGTAGGAGAGCAGGGATTTGAGGCCCAAACCTATGCCGGGCACGTCATCCCACACTGGGCCCCTTGCCATCAGCCCAATGGGAGACACGGATGCCAGCCCGGGGACATCTCAGGGGAGCCCAGACCTGCCTGCTGTGGACGTGTGTTTTTCTTTTTTTTTTTTTGAGTTGGAATCTCACTCGGTCGCCCAGACTGGAGTGTAGTGGCCGCTCCCGGCCACCGCAGCCTCGCCTGCTGGGCTCCAGCGATCCTTCTGCCTCAGCCTTCCAAGTAGCTGGAATTACAGGCATGTGCTACCACGCCTGGCTGATTTTTTTATTTGTTGTAGAGATGAGGTCTCGCTGCCCAGGCGGGTCTCGAACCCGTGGGCTCAGGCAATTTACTCACCTCAGCCTCCCAAAGGCGCGGGATTACAGGCTGAGCACCAAGCCCGGCGTGTTTTTCTTTTGAGTCTGGAAATTTTCCAAAATATGCCAAGTAGATAGAACAGTATAAGAAAGCCCCAGATCCCATCCCCAGCTCTGACAGTTACCAGCGTTCTGCTCCTCTTGTTTCTTTTACTCACCACCTACCGCTGCATATTCTTTTTTTTATTTATCTTTTTTTTGCGGTATAAGATTAAAAAATGTAATTTTTTTCCTCTTTTTTATTTTTGTTTTTTTTTTTTAGAGTTGCTAAAATGATGTACTACTGCATGTATTGCAATACTTAGGCCTCGGAAAGCTTCCTTTCTCCCCACACTGCAAGGTTTTTATGGTTTTGTCATTTAGTATGGAGCAAAACGGTTGTGTCCCCCTCGGTACAGATGAGCCTGCAATGAAGAACGAACAAGGCCCACCTCATCAGCATGGCTCCTAGTCTTGGCATCAGTCAAAGGTGCCAAAGCATTCATGGCATCAACGCCGTGGGTGGGGGCTGGAGCAAGTGCGTGGTGGTAGGGGTCGGCAGCATAAACTCGTCTGTAACTGTCATTGGAGACAGGAGTAGCATGGGCGTAGCGGTATGCAGCATAACCACCCTGCCATAGGCCGGGATCGGGGGCAGGGGCGCAGCGGCCCTGAAGGTGTTGTACAGGGTGTAACTGCGGCCTCGGAGGTGCGCCCCTCGGTAGGCGGCTGTAGCGGTGGCAGCTGGATACAGAGGGTTATTTACTGTTTTTAAAAGTAAAATATACATGTGTAAAAATGTGTAAGTCTGAGATGGTACATTTTGAATGCCCGCCTAACCCACATGTCAATCACAAAACAGAATATTTCTCCCAGAAAATTTCATTCATTTCTTTAACACTGCCATTGGAATGAAAACACACCTGTAATCCCAGCATTCTGGGAGACTGAGGTGGGAGGATTGCTTGAGCCCATGAGTTCCAGAGCAGCCTGGGCAATATAATGAGACCTCATCTCTAAAAAAAAAAATTAGCTGGGTGTGGTGGTGCACACCTGTAGTCCCAGCTACTCAGGAGGCTGAGGCAGAGGATGGCCTGAGCCCCGGAGGTTGAAGCTGCGGTGAGCCGTGATCGCGTCACTGCCCTCCAGCCTGGACAACACAGAGAGACCTGGACTCAAAAAAAAAAATCTTGCAATTCACCCTCAGGCTATCCACCGTGCTGTGCTGTCTCTAATTCTGCTGGCAGGAAGTTTCCAGAGCTTGGGTCACACCTGAAACCAGAGCTGGGAGGAGGAAAGACTGGGAAGCCACCCTGGGGCTTGTGAACCCCTCAGGCCTGGAATAGAGGGAGAGGCTCAGTGTCCCAAAGTCTCCTGACAGTGCTTTCCAGATCCTTTTGGGGTCTGGGAGGAAAAGGAAAGCCGCTCGCTGCTCTGACCCTTCCTTAGCTCCCAACCCCATATCCTCTCTTCAAATCGGAAGCATCCCAGGCATGCACAAAATGATAACAGACACGCGCACCCTCATTGTGATGTGATCGTAACATTGTTGCCATATTTACATGCATCTCAAGGGAAATCACAGGGCGAAAGGGCTGGGGATGGGGTGGTAGCCAGGGGCGGGGCCCTGGAGTGAGGCTGCCAAGGCTGGCATCCCAGCCTGGCCTCGTGCTGGTGGTGGGATCTGGGCCGCGTTACTGACCTCTGAGTCTGTTCCCTCATCTGCAGATGGGGATGGTAAAAACACCAGCCTCAGGGACCCTGGGGAAGGCGAGGGAGTTCGTGCACTCAGTGTGCATAAGCCAGTGCCTGGCCATCAGTGGCCTGGGACCGGTGTTACCCGCTGTCATTGTTACAACCGTCAGTCCTCCTGCACAGATGCCACGCTTGTGAATTCGCCTGCTTGACAGCACCTGTACCCCCCAAATAGTGTCTTCCCAGCCATTTGCAGAAGTGGGTGGAGCGGGCCAGACGTGGTGGCTCACGCCCATAATCCCAGCACTCTGGGAAGCTGAGGCGGGAGGATCACTTGAGGCCAGGAGTTTGAGACCAGCCTGGGCAACATAGCAGGACCTTGTCTCTCCAAAATAATAATAATAATAAAGTAGGCAAGATGATGTGCACCCAGCTAGCTACTCGGGAGGTAGGTTGAGGAGAGAGGATTGCTTGAGCCAAGGAGATCGAAGCTGAGGTGAGCTATGATTATGCCACTGCCCTCCAGCCTAGGCAACAGAGTAACACCTGACTCGAAAAAAAAAAAAAATGAACAGCAGGATGTGCATAGAGGGGCAAGAAAATTTGAGCTGCCCGACTCACAACTTCCCAGCTGAGGTTGGTCGTGCAAGGCGGTACTCTGCGTTCTGGCTTCCACTCCAATTGCAAACCCAGTATCCATCTCACAGTCCATGTAATGGCATGTCGTCACATCTTTGTGCTTTTTGTTGGTGATTCCACTGTTCAAAGGTCCCAAGCACGGTGCTGAAACACTGGCTCATGTTCCTAAGTGCAGGAAGGCTGGACTGTGACTAAGGGAAGATTCGTGCTCAGGTGGGAGCTCCATGCCGTCAGCCACCAGCATCGACCGTGTGTGCTAGATAAGGCGTCTCTGGACAGAAACAGAGACTGAGGGGATGGATGCTGATGGAAATGTGGCCAGTGGGTGGTGGGGCCTGGCCCGGGTTTCCCCAGGAGCAGCGGCTCGGGGTTGGCCAATTCTGCGTCCTGGGTGACCTAACCTCCCTACTGCAGGGAGCAAGGGTTGGCTGTATTTTGTCAGACTGAAGTGTCAGTAAAGGCCATTGTGTGATGTTGTGTCATGTCGTGTGTGCGAGGCTTCTGTGGTAGTGTACAGTGGTGTGCTATGTGACTTTAAACTTGTCTTTGTTCTCTCCTTTATCACGTCCCTGGTTTTGTTTTTGTTTGTTTTAGTTGGGGTCTTACTCTGTTGCCCAGGCTGGAGTACAGCGGCATGCTCAGCCATCACAGCCTCAACCTGCTGGGGTTAGGCGATCATCATTCCGCCTCAGCCTTCCAAGTAGCTAGAACTACAGGCGTGCACCACCACACCGGCTAATTCTTAAAATTAAAATTAAAATTAAAATTGTAGAGCCCAGGTCTCGTCAAGTTGCCCAGGCTGGTCTTGAACCCTCGGCTCGGTCATTCCTCTCACCTCCGCCTGCCAAAGTGCTGGGATACAGGTGTGAGCCACTTCTCTTGGCTGTAATTGTCTTTTTATTTTTTGAATCCAAGTCTCACTCTGTCACCCAGGCTGGAGTGCAGTGGCACGCTCACGGCCACTCCAGCATCGACCTGCTAGGCTCAGGCGATCTGTCCTCCTCATCCTTCCAAGTAGTTGGAACTACAGGCACATGCCACCGTGCCTGGCTAATTTGTTGATTGATTGTAGAGACGAGGTCTCACCAAGTTCTCCAGGCTGGTTTCAAACCCCTCGGCTCAGGCAATTCTCTCGCCTCCACCTCCCAAAGTGCTGGGATTACAGCCGTGAGCCACACTGTGCCTGGCAATTTTTTTTTTAAGTTGGATTCTCCCTCTGTTGCCCAGACTGGAGTGCAGTGGCACAAACAGGGCTCACCGCAGCCTCGACCTCCTGGGCTCAGGCAGTCCGCCCACCTCAGCTTCCCAAGTAGCTGGGACTACAGGCGTGAACTACTGTGCCTGGCTTATTTTTTATTTTTTACTTGTGAAGACAAGTTGTCCAGACTGGTCTTGAACTCCTGGGCTCAAGCGATCCTCCCACCTCGGCTTCCCGAAGTGCTGGGATGACAGGTGTGAGCTGCCACGCCCAGCCTCACTTCCTTTCCCTCTTGACAGGGCCACTTCAGCCCGCCCCTCCTTCTGTCCTCCTCCCCCTCCCCCAGTATCTCTGCCTGTCTGTCTCTAACTCTGGCTTATTCCTTTCCACTGGCCTTCCCCTCACAGTCTGTCTCTCTCTCTCCACAGCTGGCCCCCAAGAGGACCCTCTCCAAGTCCCCAGCTGGGGGCCCCGCGTAGAGCTGGAGTGGACGCCCCCTCCTTCCCTTCATGATTCGTTTGTAGCACAGGTAACCAGGGGGTGTCCCCGATCATTCTGCAGGGGCAGCTGTTCCTCCCTCTGCCTCCCCAGATCCCCTCAGCCCCTGGCTGAGGAAGGAACCTGCCTTCCTGGCAGAACCTGGCTTAGCAGCAGCCTCCAGTTCTCCCCTTCCCACCTGGGCCCTGGGATCACTGGACTGTCCCCTTGCCTCCACACCAGCTGCAGGCAAAGTCCTCCTCCCTTCTCCTCCCTGCTTTTCTCCAGATTCTTTGCAGATCTTGCCTTTTCGTGGCCCCCATGGGCTGGGGGGAGGGCAGGGGGTCACAGGCTGTGGACCCGGCAACAAGGAGGAGGAGGCATAGTGGGTTTGGGTGGGGAGTAGGTGAGAGTGTGTCCTCACTCTCCTCAGAGTGTGGCAGGAGCCCAGGAGGGACCTCTCTGGGGTTAGTCCCCATGGCCAGCTCTGGGAAGGAGAGTTTTTGGTGTGCAGGGCTCTGGGGACATGTGGCATTTTTGACCCACATACATGTCTCTGGCAAGAGGGTCTTTAGTTTTCACCAGATTCCAGAGTGTCCAGAGATAGGCCTAACCTGCCACGGGAAGTCCCTGTCCCAAACTCTTCAAGATGCTACAGGGCACTTGAAGATGGTGGACTTGGGGGTGGCAGTTACTCCTAGATGCCTCATTAGGGGAGTTCAGAGAATGCTGTCAGGGTAGGGGACTGGGAACCAGCTGATAATACATGTCCGACTTTGTATGTGGGAGTCTTGGGTGGAGGTGGTAATCTATGACAGTTATCACATCCTCGGTGACAAGGACCTGTGCCCAAGGAAAAAGAGTAAGAGCTCCATGGTCCTGAGAGCTAAAGTCCCACCACCCAGGGATGGTGTCTTCTTCCTCTTTGTGTCCGGTGTACACTCTTGGGAGGAGAGGGCAGAAGGACACAAGAGGCAACGGAAGGAAGATGAGTGGTTGGAAGGATGGGTTGGCTTGGGAGTTTGGCAAAAGGCAGGGACAGAAGTTTTTCCCTTCCATCTTGGAATGGATGGAGGCTTGGAAGGATGGAGGGAGGGTAGATGAATGGATATTTGGAAGGATAGAGGGATGGGTAGGTAGATGGGTGGAGAGATGGATGGTTGGAAGGATGGAGGGAAGGAGAGAATAATGGATGGATGTTGAGAAGAACAGAGGGATGGATAGATAGAAGAAGGGATGGATGTTGAGAAGGATGAAGACATGGGTGGATGGAGAGATGTGTAGGTAGGTGGACGAATGTTTAGAAAGATGGAGGGATGGGTAGGCAGATGGATGGGTGTTTGGAAGGATGGAGAGATGGGTAAGTAGACAGATGGATGGGTGTTTGGAGGGACAGAGGAATGGGGAGATGGGCGGATGGAGGGATGGGTAGGTAGATGGATGGATGGGTGTTTAGAAGGATGGAGAGATGAGTGGATGGAGACATGGAGAGATGTGTAGGTAGGTGGATGGATGGATGTTTAGAAAGAGGGAGGGATGGGTAAGTAGATGGGTGTTTGGAAGGATGAAGGGATGGGTAGGTAGACGGATGGGTATTTGGAGGGATAGAAGGATGGGGAGATGGGTGGACGGAGGGATGGGTAGGTTGACGGTTGGAGGCGTGTTTGGAAGGATAGATGGGTGGATGGAGGGATGGGTGGGTGGATGGATGGAGGAGTGTTTGGAAGGGTGGAGAGGTGAGTAGGTGGATGGATGGATGTTTGGAAGGGTGGAGAGATGGAGAAATGGATGATGATGGAAGGAGGGAGCTTGGAGGGAGGGTTGGGTGCTTAACTGTTCTGGAGGACTGGGGGGCTGTTGGGAAGGTAGAAGGCTGGAAATATGGGAGGGCGGATGGGCAAGTGTGGAGTGCATCCATTTCCTCAGGTGTTACATGGGAGCACACTGTCCCTTCCCCGTAGGTTGAACAAGCTAACACGGAAGCGCTTGGACTGGGCAAGTGCTCGACACACGTTAGCCGTCCGCATCCTCATCATTCTGCCCATGAGGCTCAGCCTGGCTGGGAGGCTTCTCTGACTCAGAGCGCCATCCTCATGAGTCGCTCAGCCTTGCTTCTGCCTGGGCTCCCCCACCCCCTTCCCCTCCTGCGTCTGTCCTCCAGGGAGGCCCAGAACCTGGAGCCACACGGCCCCTTCTTGCCGCCTCCACTCACTCCCTCACTCCCTCCGCCACTCGTAGGTAGGACAGGCGCCCACCACACCCTGACTCTGGGCCAGGGAGGCAAGGCAGTGTGGCGGTGAGGCGCACAGGCTTGGCAGCCGGACTTCTTGGGTTCGAGGCCTGGCTCTGCTTCCTGTTGGCTGGGAGACAGGAATGACTGCCTCATGGCTCTAGTCCTCCATCTGCAGAGTAGGGGCGGCAGAGGAGAGGATGCGTTTAGCTACACCTGCCTGAAGCACACAGCCAGGGCTCACTGAGTCTTGCTTGGTGTCACCACATCCTCCTCCTCCTCCTCCTCCTCTCGTGCTGGGAGAGTTTGGGGGAGGGGCAGGGGAGGGAAAGACTGCTGTCCCTGGTCAGGAGTTTCTGGCTGGGAGGGCACCTGGAAGGTGCTCATCACCCCCATCTACCCCCACGGACTCGAGGGAATGGAAATGCTGACCCTTCCGGGGGCTCCCCTGAAGGGAGGGGGCCGGGCAAGCTGCCAAAATCTAACCTTGTCTCCCTCGCCCTCTTCCTGACCCCACCCCATCCAGTGGCGATGGATGATGAGGATGGGAGATGCTTACTAGACGTGATTTGGTGAGTAATGGGCTCCCCACCTCCTGTCCTCTGTCTCAGACTCCCCCGTCCCTCCCCTCCCCTCCCCAGCTCCTTGCCTCCTCAGTGTCTCTTCCTCTTCTCTCTTTCAGTGACCCTCAGGCCCTCAACGACTTCTTGCATGGATCCGAGAAGGTAAGTCCCGGGTAAGGGGTTGTGTCATTGGGAGCAAGAGACAGTGAGAGATACATCCCCTCGACTTGGTAGACATCTGCCCCTGTGCCTTCTTTCTATAGGCCCAGTGCTGGAGTTAAGGCAGTGAGCAAAACCAACAGCAGATCCCTGATCTCATGCTGGATACATCTCCTTGGCAGAAAAAAAAAAATCCAGTAACAGTAAAGCCCCATGCAGAGTATGACAAAAAATAATGTCACTTGCACAAAATCCTTTAAAACAAAATGAATGGGGTGCAGGGGCTCTTTTAGCTAGTTGGATCAGAGAGGGGGCACTCTAGGGAGGTAACCTTGAAGGTGAGACCTGAAGGAACAAAGGGAGGTGGCCAGGCCAGGTGCCCCTGTAGCAGGAAGGGCAAGCGCAAAGATGGAAACACTTAAAACATCTTTGAGGAACAGAAAGGCTGGTGGGTCCAAACTGAAGCAGAAACTAGTAGGAAGTGATGCTATAGTAGACACAAGTCACCAGGCCTGGGAGTCCCTGATAGAGGAGTTTTGATTTTCATTCTGAATGTGACAGGCAGCTCTGGTGGGCTCTTTAGCAAGACACTGATGTATCTGTGTTGCTTCCCATAGAGTGGAGCAGAGTGAGGAAGAATAGAAGTCTATCAAGCTGTGAGGAGCTGTATTAGTTATGTATGGCTCTGTAACAGGTTGTCCCCACACGTAGTGACTTAAACATCTGTTTGAGCTCTTGTGGTGTCAGAGGGTCAGGAAATTGGGAGTGGTTCAGCTGGGAGGTCTGGGTCAGGCTTCTAAGTGAGGTTGCAGCTGGGATGTGGACTGGGCTGCCTTGCCTGGGGCCAGCGTGTGGGCTTCCACAGGACTTGTTCCTGTGGCTGTTGGCGGGAGGCCTCAGTTCCCACCACATGGGCTCTCCATAGCGCTGCTTGAGCATCCTCACGTCGTGGCAGTGGGCTTCCCCTGAGTGAGTGATCCCAGAGAGAGGGCAGGGAGGAGGCCGCAGTGCCTTTCATGACCTAGCCTCAGACATTACACACTCTCATTTCGATCACACAGTATGGGCTAGAAGCGAGTCACCAAGTCCAGCCCACACTCAGAGGGGCATTGAGCCCCACCTCTTGAAAGGAGAAGCCTCAAGGAATTATGGGGCAGTGGCGAGGGCAATAGGGTGGTGGTGGCAGCCTGGGCCCTGGTGCTGGCTGTGGGGAGGCACGAAGCTCTAGATTGAGATCTGTTGGGAGGTGGAGTCCACTAGACCTGCTGTTGGTGGGCCAGCTGTTGAGGGGAGAGCGCGGCCAGAATGACACCCAGATTTTGGCTTGAGCAGCTGAGTGGACTGCGGTGCCATTTTCTGCGATGGGGAGTTGGGGGCAGATTCCAGAAGTCAGGGTGGCACTGCTGGATATATAAACCGGGATTCTGGCGAGATGTCCCCTGGATAGAGGTGTGAGGGGGGCTTCAGCCACGAACAAACATTCACTGGGCGCTTAGGTGGGTGCTGAGGCCTGTTCTGGGTACTGAAGATGCCCTGGGAGTGAGAACCAGTGCCTTCCTCCAGAGATGGCACAACACGGCATGTCAGGTGCCCAGACGGTGGGCATGCCAGGCACTGGGGCTGCTTAGAGAAAGGAGCTCTTAGTGAGAAGGGGTGGCTTGTTGGGAGGAGGTGGCACATGTAACTGCCCCTGAAGGCTGTACCACCAAAGAGACGGGGTTGACAGGCAGGGCACGCAGCTTGGGCAAAGGTGTGGCAGCAGGATTCTCAGTTCAAGGCAGACCTGTCAGGAGGGACTGGAGGACGGGCAAGGGTCTCGGAGCTGGGGCTGCTTTGGGTTTTAAGCCTGCAGCCTAGCCTTGCCTTGCTGGGGCCGAGCTCCCTCTGCCCCACACCCCCCTCCCATCCCCTGCCTCGAGTGACCCTAAATTGGTCTCTGCCCCGCTGACATTTGGCCTTGGGTGGGGGCGGGTCTTGTTGCAGCTCGACAGTGATGACCTCCTGGATAACCCCGGGGAGGCCCAAAGTGCCTTCTATGAAGGTCCTGGGGTAAGTGGCCGAGGCTCCTGGTCATTGCCCAAGTTGCCCAGGATGGCACCGGTTGGGGGTGTTGCTGAAGGCAAGAGGGGAGGCTTGGGTTTGTCCCCGTGAGGGGCGTTGACTGGAGGGGGGAAGGGCGGCCACTGAGAGTGGGGTGGGGGGCGGGTGTGGGACTGTGGCTGCTGGACCACCCTGGCTGTGCAGGAGGGCGTGGAGCTGGGGGACGTAGGGGGCCGATTGGGTAAAGCTGGCCATGCCCAGCAGACCCCTTGGAGAGGCAAGTGAGGTCCCCAGGGCCTTGGGGCCTGTGGGCCGGCTAGTGCAGAGCCATTCTGGGGAGCTGAGGCCCATGCGGGCCCCAGGGCTCACTGGGGGACACGCCTGGAGAGCAGAGACTTGGGAAGGCCAGGGTCCCCACTGTGACTCAGCCATCGAGGTATGAGACCTGGGGAAGAAGGCCTCTTCACCTGGATACCTCGGTCTCCACATGGACAGTTGAGGCAGGGCGGTGAGCAAAGCCCAGGGCGGGGAATGCAGTGGACCTTTATTGAGCACCTACTGTGTGCCTGGCTGTCCTGTGTCCCTGACTAAATGCCCGGTGTCCAGGCCATGGCGTCCGCCTCCCTCCCTCTTTCTCTTCTGCTGCTGCCTGTCTTCCCCTCTTCTTTTTCCTTCTGCCTCCCCTCTCCCTCCTCCGTCTCTCTCCCTCTCCCTCTTCATCATTATCACAACCGTTCACTGAACACTTATATGCCACCCCCTTTACGGTAATTTTAGTTTAATTCTTACAACTACTCTAATATATTTGAAATAATTTACCTCTCATGGTATAATTATACATCATGTTAATGTAACTGCATTTATGGACCCAGCAATGTTGCTATTTTGTGATCATCAGTCTTTTTGTTTGTTTGTTTGTTTGTTTGTTTTGAGTTGGAATCTCACTCTGTCACCCAGGCTGGAATATGGTAGCACGCTTATGGCCACTGCAGCCCCGACCTGCTGGGCTCAGACAATTCTTCCGCCTCAGCCTTCCAAGTAGCTGGGACCACAGGGGCACGCCAGCATGTCCAGCTAACTTTTTGATTTATTGTAGAGACTATGTCTCGCCAAGTTGTCTAGGCTGGTCTCGAACCCCTGGGCTCAGACAATCCTCTTGCCTCTACCTCCCAAAGTGTGGGATGACAGGTGTGAGCCACCACGCCTGGCTACTTTTTAAAATATATGTGTATATTTTGTGAGTGCTCTGTATGCTCTGTTAACTCTGTGCATGCCCGTACTTCTGTGATGATGGGTATGACCATTTTTGTTTTTCTGTGTTCAACATTTTTTTTTTTTGAGTTGAAGTCTCACTCTGTTACCCAGGCAGGAGTGCAGTGACATGCTCCCAGCCACCGCAGCCTCGACCTGCTCGGCTCAGGTGATCCTTCTACCTCAGCCTTCCAAGTAACTGAAACTACAGGCATGTGCCACCATGCCCGGCTAACTTTTTGATTCATTGTAGAGATGTTGGCTCTGGCAGTCCTCTCACCTCGGCCTCCCAAAGTGCTGGGATTATAGGCGTGAGCCACCACACCCGGCCTGTTCAACACTTTCTTAAGCATCTTGAGAAGGACTGGTCTGAAGACAGCATATTCTCTTAGGGATTGAATGTCTGGGAAGGATTTTAATTCTCCAGCACTGATGAAGCTTAGCTTGGCAGGGTAGGACCTTCTTGGTTGGATTTGCTTGTCTTTGAGAACACTAAAAATGGGAGTCCAGTCCCTTCTGGCTTGTAGTGTTTTTGCAGATAAGTCTTGAGCAGTTCTGATGGGTCTTGCTCTGATATTTCTCTCTTGCTGCCTTTAGGATTTTTTTTTTCATGCTTGATCTGTGGAGGCAGACTCATCTGTGTCTTGGGAATGGTCTTCTCATGTGATACCATGCGGGTGTTCTCTTCTCTTGCACTTGAACAGTCGCCTCTCTAGTGAGATATGGGAAGTTTTCTTTGATGACCTCATGGTCAGGAGTTCAAGACCAGCATGGACAACATAGCAAGACCTTGTCTCTGCAAAAAATAAAAAAATTAGCCGGGCGTGGTGGCACGTGCGTGTAGTCCCAGGTGCTCGGGAAGTTGAGGTGGTTGGATCCCCTGAGCCCAGGAGGTCAAAGCTATCTATGGTGAGCTGTGATCATGCTACTGCATTCCAGCCTGGGCGACAGAGTGAGACGCTAACTCAATAAATGAATAATAATAATGACAATGACGACAAGTGATGATATTCTCACGTACCTGCCAGCTGTGGGTGCAGCTGTGCCCCTGCCACGTGGATAAGCGCAGAGTCTTCCAGGCTGCGGGCTGCATCCGTGGTCTGGTCAGCTGTGATGGGGGCAACGTGCCATGAGCCTCTTCTGCCCTGTATTCAACCAGGCGTGTTCTGGATCACACCTCAGGATGGCATGAAGGCTTTAAGGGCGTCGAGTGCGTGGTGCAGTGAGTGCACAGGGTCACGCAGAGAGGTTGCTCCCATGAGCCTCACTCCACGGGAACAGCGAACAGGAAACCCGCGGCCAGGCGTGCTTCACAATTCAGTCTTGGTCAGGTTCTAGAGAGGCGATGGGGGGGTGTGCGCTGTGTATGATGTCCCACGCGCACCTTTCCACAGCTAAACTTAGGAAGAGCCACGTGACGT
The DNA here is from genome assembly GCF_000164805.1 of Carlito syrichta. Lineage (NCBI taxonomy): Eukaryota > Metazoa > Chordata > Mammalia > Primates > Tarsiidae > Carlito > Carlito syrichta. Next base: position 49,916 of record NW_007053772.1, read on the forward strand.
GGATAACTGCAGCCCACCTGAAGTGTCACATCAGTTCTGGTCCAGTTTTGCTGCCAGGAGTTATGGAAACATGCTTGGTTTTCAGAGCTCTTGGGGTTTTGTAATCACAGAGATAGGTCTTGAAGGCCTATGACTTCTTAAGTATGACTACTTAACCAATTGAGTTTTTTTTCTTGTTTTGTTTTGAGTTGGGGGTTTCACTCTGTTTCCCAGGCTGAAATACAGTGGCACGATCATGGCTTACCTCAACCTTGACCTCCTGGGCTCAGGGGATCCTCCCGCCTCAGCCTCCTGAGTAGTTAGGACTACAGGTGCCACCACTTTCAGCTAATCTTTTGATTTTTTTGTAGAAAAGAGGTTTCACTATGTTGCCCAGGTCGGTCACAGGCATGAGCCACCATGACTGGCCAGCAATTGCTTTTATTACATTCTACCGATTGGTACTGATGGGGAAACTGAGGTCAGAACAAGCAGGCGTAGGGTGGCTCAGCCACACCCTGGCACGGTGGCATTTGACCCCAGATCCAGCCACTTGCAGATGAAATGCTCCTTGTCTATGTGGCTGCCCTGGCCCAGCGTCTAACCTCTGCTCTTTCCTTTCCACCTGCCTGGCCTCCAGCTCCATGTGCAAGAAGCTTCCGGCAACCACCTAAACCCGGAGCCCAGCCAGCCGGCCCCCAGCGTGGACCTAGACTTCCTGGAAGATGACATCCTGGGCTCTCCCGCCACGGGGGGTGGCGGCGGGAGCAGCGGGGGTGCGGACCAGCCCTGCGACATCCTCCAGCAGAGCCTCCAGGAGGCCAACATCACGGAGCAGACACTCGAGGCTGAGGCCGAGCTGGACCTGGGCCCCTTCCAGTTGCCCACCCTGCAGCCTGCGGATGGCGGGGCGTGCCCGGCGGGTGCTGGAGGGGCAACCGCGGTGGCCGCAGGGCCCCAGGCCCTCTTCCCGGGCAGCACCGACCTGCTGGGACTGCAGGCCCCGCCCACCGTGCTGACCCACCAGGCTCTGGTGCCGCCGCAGGACGTGGTCAACAAAGCCCTGAGCGTCCAGCCCTTCCTGCAGCCCGTGGGCCTGGGAAATGTGACCCTGCAGCCCATCCCGGGCCTCCAGGGCCTGCCCAATGGCAGCCCCGGGGGCGCTGCGGCGGCCACACTAGGCCTGGCACCCATCCAGGTGGTGGGCCAGCCGGTCATGGCGCTCAACACGCCCACCTCACAGCTCCTGGCCAAGCAGGTACCCGTCAGCGGCTACCTGGCCTCGGCGGCTGGCCCCTCGGAACCGGTGACCCTGGCGTCGGCCGGCGTGTCCCCTCAGGGGGCTGGCCTCGTCATCCAGAAGAACCTCCCGGCTGCCGTGGCCACCACGCTCAATGGGAACTCTGTGTTTGGAGGTGCGGGGGCCGCCACGACCGGAGCCGGCGGGGCGCCCTC
>NW_007053772.1:52101-52994 GCF_000164805.1 Carlito syrichta
CGCCGGCCCTGCCGCCACCACCGTCCTCCAGGGCGTCACCCTGCCCCCCAGCGCCGTGGCCATGCTCAACACCCCTGACGGGCTGGTGCAGCCGGCCACCCCTGCTGCCGCCACCGGGGAGTCTGCGCCGGTCCTCACGGTGCAGCCTGCACCCCCGACGGTCAGCACGCCGCTGCCCCTGGGCCTCCAGCCGCCGCAGGCTCAGCAGCCTCCACCAGCCCCTGCCCCGCAGGCCACCACCCCATCTCAGGCCAGCACCCCCCAGCCCAGCCCAGGACTGGCGTCCAGCCCAGAGAAGATCGTCCTAGGCCAGCCACCCTCCGCCGCAGCCACGGCCATCCTCACTCAGGACTCCCTGCAGATGTTTCTGCCCCAGGTAACCAGGGCCAGTGGGCGGGGAGCAGGAATCCCCACGGAGAAGGGGTGAGGGAGGTGGCTGGGAGCCCCAGGCAGACACTGCGGGGATGGCCCACAAGGAGGGTCTCATGGGCTGGACGTCAAGGCCACAGGCAGCCCAAGGGGAGGTCCGAGGGCTGAGGGGCTGGCAGCGGACAGATCAGCAGGCCGACAGACAGAGAGGGATTGGCTGACAGGCAGGCAGATAAGAGGAGGGATGGGCTGAGATAGACAAGGGGAGGCACCAGCTGACAGAGAGATAAGGAGGGGGACTGGCTGACAAGGGGAGAGACTGGCAGGCAGACAGACAAGGGGAGGTATGGCTGGCCACCTAACAGATAGGAGCGGGATCTCAGAGGGCATGGAGTGGGGATAAGACGGGCGGACTGGCAGGCGGGCAGACGGAGCTGGGGAGAAGGAGGACAAGGAGTGGGCAGGGAGCCCACGGGAGCGCAGAGTGGGGTGCTGCCCAGGCTGTGGCCTCCCCAGCCTCTGTG
>NW_007053773.1:0-5777 GCF_000164805.1 Carlito syrichta
CCCCCCCCACCCACACACTGTCCCTCCCCCCCACATCATCGCAGGGTCCCCAATGACCTGCCCAACCTGTGGGCGCCTTGAAGACACTCAGAAACCCCTGAATTGCCCTCTGCTCCTGGCCTGGCCCTCTCAGCAACACAGCTGCGACCTATTCCAGAGGCTCTGGAAAATTCTGCCTCTGCCAGGCTGAGGAAAGACCCTCGACAGAGCCCGGGGTCTAGCCTAGCCCTGCAGAGGCCTGGGGCGACAGTCTTCCAGATGCGCTGCCCCACTGCCTGAGCCACTAGCCTTCTGGGGGAGCTCTCAGAAGGGGGCGACCTAGTCTCTGGCTGAAGTGTCTTGTGAGGCCCTGTTCAACCTGAGGCTCAAAGGTGACTATGACCGCTTGCTGGCTGATCCTGGACGAGCCACTTGACCTGTGTGACCCTCAGTTTCCCCTGCTGTAAACTGAGATGGCTCAGAGTCCCATTATCAGGAGAGGTGGGGCAGGAGGGGCCAGGTGATCTCAGAGGACAGCTCAGTCCCGCTCCCCGCCCCGTGATGACCTGTCCACTGCCCGCCTGCCACGCTACACATCCCAGACGGGCCACACCCAGGGACAGCTCTACCTAGGCCTTGGCCTCCCAGGTCCCCGTCTCTGACCACGACCCAAGGGGGAGGCATGGGTGAGGGTGCAGCTACTGGCGGGCCCTCCAGCGAATGCCCCAGAGCCCTGGGTGATGCCTGCACAGGGGCAGCTGTGGGAAGAAAAGCTGGCGGCACTGTAGGCAGGACCCACCCGAGGCACGGTGCTGGGTTGACATACCAGGAGCGTCCTGAGCACTACTCTGCGCAGCCACGCCAACCTCCCGCCCCCAGAGCCCACCTTCATTCCCTCACCCAGCCTTCCTCCTTCTCCTCTTGGGCCATGGTCCTTCCTGCCATCTTCACTTCCTGGCTTCCAACACATTCTTTTTTTTTTTTGAGTCAGGATCTTGTTCTGTCATCCAGGCCGGAGTACAGTGGCATGATCAGGGCTACTACAGCCTTGACCCCCTGGGCTCACACACTCCTTCCTCCTCAGCCTCTTGAGTAGCTGGGACTACAGGCACACACCACCATGCTCGGCTACTTTTTTTTGTTTATTGTAGAAACCAGGTCTCGCTATGCTGCTCAGGCTGGTCTTGAATTCCTGGGCTCAAGGGATCCTCTCGTCTCAGCCTCCCTGAGTGGTGGGAGTACAGGTGTGAGTCGCCGTGTCCGGTTTTTATTCCAGCACATTCTTACACTCCCAGCCTCCCTGCGGCCAGCACTGCCTCACCTCCTCCTTGCCCCTAGGCCAACTCTCCCGCCTGTGTCCAGAGTGGCCACCTCCCTTGACCCTGAGGCCAGGTCAGAGGACCAAGGCCATCAGCCTGTTCCCACTCCCACCCCGAAACACCTGCACCCCTGCTGTTCTTCTTCCTCTTCTCTTCTTCCTCTCCTTCCTCTTCCTTCAGCCCACCCCTCCATCCAACCATTATCCTCTTTCTGGCCCTCTGCAACCCCTTCCCCAGAACCCACCTGTCCTCCCAACCCACAGACGGACAGAGCCAGACCGCAAACTGCCCTTCGCCCACCGGCCCTCCTCCCCACCCCTCCATTCCTTCCTGGCCCCCCACAAAGCCACTGCTGCCCACTCTGTCCCTGGGCCCCTCATTCCCTGGGCCCACAGGCAGTTTGGGAGATGGATCGGATCCAGCCCTGGGATGGCCTAGGATGGCTCACAGGCCCTCTGCACTGTGGTCTCTTCAAGTGAGACGCGCGAAAATGCCCACATGCCACAGCCGTTGGGAAGCTGCAAGGACACTTAGAGCAGTGACAGCAGCACCCGCGAGGCCCCGAGGGGTGCTCTCGGCATGGAAGCAATTCAAGTCACTCATCAGCATGTTGATCCAGTCCTGATGCCCGGTGTTGTGCTGGACCGTGGGACTGACTGACGGTACAGACACCGGGGATGGCCCATCAGCCAGTCTGGGAGTACCTGGAGGCACCTGGTTGACCCCTGAGCAGCATAAAGGGTCACAGCACACTGGAGGGGAGAGATGGGGTTGGGGTGGGGTGTCCTTGGCTGTTCACTGCCCAAATCTGAGAGAGCAGTCCTGGGGCCAGCATAGGACAAGCCAGCGCCAGCGCCAGCGTCTGCGCCAGCTATTACTTTCTATTTCGCTCAATTCCCTTCCACCTTCGCCTACGACCACCAGGGTCCAAGTCCTTCTCAGTGTCCCCTGCTCTGGCCCCCATGTCCGTGACAGGGTTCTGGGGCCTAAGCACTGATCAGAAGTTCCCCTCACTGAAGTCTCCTCCTCTCTGGTGACTTGAGGCATCATGGATGTCAAGCTCAGGGACGTCCCCGGGGCCGCCAGGTGGCTGGTGCCTGCGTGAACGCCTCACACTTCCCTGTCAGACCCCGGGTCCTGGTGGAAACCCAGGCAGCTGGTGGACTGTGCCCCGCATGGCAGAGGGACCTAGGCAGATGCACCCCCTCCCCCAGACTGCTCTCGTCTGGACTGGGAGAGCCTGGTAGCACCCAGGATCCTCCAGCCGTCCCGACCATCCATGGCCGACATGCCCGGGAATGATCATTGTTGTCCATCCTGCTCTAGCCGCTGGACCCCAGCCCAAGTCCGAGGCTGACTGTGGCCTCCAGGGGGACATCGGGCAGTGCCTGGAGACATATGTGGTTGTCACACCTGGGGTGGGAGTTGCTCTCAGCATGTAGCATGTGGAGACTGGGGAGATGGCCTGACACCCGTGACATACAGGATGACCCCACAGAAAGCTCAGTTCACGACTGTCAGTGCTGAGACTGCAAAGCCCACAGCAAGTTTTTAACACTCTAACCATTGAGTTGTTGTTTTTTTGTTTTTTTTTTTGAGTTGGAGTCTCACTCTGTCGCCCAGACTGGAGTGCAGCGGCCACTCCTGGCCACTGCAGCCTCGACCTGCTGGGCGCCGGCGATCCTTCCGCCTCAGCCTTCCAAGTAGCTGGAACTACAGGTGCGCACTACCACGCCTGGCTAATTTTTTGATTTATTGTAGAGATGAGGTCTCGCCACATTGCCCAGGCAGGTCTCAAACCCGCGGGCTCAGGTAATCCACTCACCTCAGCCTCCCAAGGCACGGGATTACAGGCTGAACCACCAAGCCCGGCTACCATTGGGTTTTAACCTTTTGGGGGACAGCAGACATTTTTGAAAATTTGAGAAAGGCTCTGAACCTACCGAAAGAAATGTGCATGTGAATACCTACTCACGCCATCTAAAAGAAGAGTTCATTGGCGCGCACCTATATTCCCAGCTACATGGGAGGCTGAGGTGAGAGGATCACCTAAGCCCAGGAGGTGGAGGCTGCAGTGAGCCGTGATCATTGCCACTGCACTCCAGCCTGAGCCACAGAGCAAGACTCCAACTCAAAAAATAAATGAGTTCAGAGAGTCCTGGGAAATCCCGGCTCCCACCCATGAGCCCTAGGCAAAGCATCCCTGCCCATGGTCCTCTATGTCTGGCTCCTTCATGGCTAGATCCTGTAGGGACCTCATGCCCCTCTGATGCCCTATAGCCTTCTCTGATTTTCTTTCTTTCTTTCTTTTTGAGTTGGAGTCTCACTCTGTCGCCCAGACTGGAGTGCAGTGGCCGCTCCCGGCCACCGCAGCCTCGACCTGCTGGGCTCTGGCGATCCTTCCGCTCAGCCTTCCAAGTAGCTGGAACTACAGGTGCATGCTACCACGCCGGCTAATTTTTTGATTTATTGTGGAGATGAGGTCTTGCCAAGTTGCCCAGGTGGGTCTCTAACCCGTGGGCTCAGGCAATCCACTCACTTCGGCCTCCCAAGGCGCGGGATTACAGGCTGAGCCAGCAAGCCCGGCTTCATTTTCTTTTTGAATCGGAGCCTCACTCTGTGGCCCAGACTGGAGTGCAGTGGCACACTCACAGCCAGAGCCTCAGGTGATCCTTCCGCCTCAGCTTTCCCTGTAGCTGGAACTACAGGCACACGTTACCACACTGGCTAATTTTTTGATTCGTTATAGAGATGAGGTCTCACCAAGTTGCTCAGGCCAGGCTCTCTCGCATTTTTAACACGGGGGACGGGGGGGGGGAGACAGGGTTTAGCTGGATTTGCATTGTAAGAAATAGAATTTTCCCTTTGCAATAGAAATGGAACACGTCACATTTGTCCAATACACGTGAACAAACTTGAAAGTAAACAAAGTCAGTCAGGCATGGTGGCTCACACATCATCCCAGTACTTTGGGAGGTGAAGGCGAGAGGACTGCCTGAGCTCAGGGGTTCAAGACCAGTCTGGGGCAACTTGGGCAGGTTGCTCCCTGTGCTGAACCTGTGACCACCTCTGGAAGGCGGTGCACCTCTTGCCCTGAGGGCCTGAGCTGCAGCATTTCCACAGGGCAACAGAGCTCCTGCCCTGGGACTCCAGTACCCAGGGCCTGCCAGCCCATTACCCTCCATAACAACATTCAGGACCCACATCACCGTCCTGACTGACACCCCCCAGAACCCAAACCAGCACAGACTTCCAAGGTGCCGCTTATAACAAAGCTTTAATAAAATGAAATAAAAAGTTCAAGTGCTTCCACTCTCTCGACACACCCCTGCGGCGTAGCACCAGGGATAGCACCATGAGAAAGACGAGGTCGCACTCGGCCTCCCTGAGACCCACGGGGCACGAGGATGAGCCGGACACCCCCGAACCGCCCCAGACAGCTGAGACCAGCCCTGTCCCTGCCCCACTGTGAGGGCAGGCCGGTGGCCCACCCAGACCAGGTCTGCCTCCTCCTGAGCCCTGGGCTGCTGGGGAGATGCCAGGGTGGCCCCACCCCCTTATGGCTTCGCTCCCTGGGAGGGGGCTGGGGCAGGGGCTCCTGCAGTCCTGAGGCTGGGGCGGGGTGGGGAGCACAGCAAATGGCCAGGGCTCCTTGCTGGGGTGTGGTGGCTCAGGGGTCAGCAGTCAGGGGTCAGGTTCCTGGGAGTGCCCAAGCCAGCCCCCTCCCAGGGTCAGAGCTGTGCTGGGTGGAGGGTCAGTTACCCCCCGAAGTCCATGAGCTCCATCTGGAGGTCCTGGTGGGGAGCTGGGGAGACCCCTCTGCCTGGGCCTCCCCATCTGGCTGTCACAGCCCTCCATCGACATCCAGGTCGATGGAGCCATGGCTGACCACCAGCCGCAGGCGCTTGGGCGGGGAGAAGGGGGCGAAGGCGAGGGCCTGCTTGGGGATCAGGATGGGTCCTGGGGCCTCGGCAGGGGCAGGGGTGGCTGGCGGGGCTGGGGCCAGGCGGCTGAGGTCCACACGCACCACATAAGGCAGCCCATAGCGCCGGGCCCAGTGCCAATCCTGCTGGGGAGCCCAGCGGGCACGGGGGGACCGACCCAGGGCCACCAGGGCCTCTGCCTGCAGGCGGCAGTGGGAGCCACAGCCGCCCCATTGGTGCAGGGAGACACGGGCAGCACGGAGAGAGGGGGATGCCAGGGCCCGCCGGGGCTGAGGGCGTCGGCGCTTCCGGGGACGCAAGCGAGGCTGGGGCTGAGGCAGCCACTGGAGCCACAGGGGCAAGGCATCCGGGCGGATGCTGCAGGATGGCAGGTGCAGGGGCTGGCAGGCAGCTGTGGGGGCGAGGAGGAGACAGAGGGGCGGCCACATCAGGGCAAGATCTCCTCCAGGAACGGGAAGGGCATGCTCTGCCCAGCACTCTCAGTGGAACCATGGGGGTGGGCGGGGGCAGGAGGTGGCTGGACAGGGCCAGGGGT
>NW_007053773.1:5797-10393 GCF_000164805.1 Carlito syrichta
GCTCACCGCAGTATGGGTCCCGGCGCAGGAGGGACAGGTGGGCACAGACCCGAGGGCCCAACAGGCCCTGCCGGCCACTGCCGTCCAGGCCTTGCTGCAGCCGTCGCTTGGTCTCCCGGAGCTGGTACTTGTCCAGGGACCGCGGCGGCAGCACGGGCTCCCTGGGCTGCTGGCGGAAGGCGCCTTCACCTTTCCTGGGAGGCCGGCAGGGGGAAGACAAGGACATCGGGAAAGCTGGGAAGGGACACATCGGTGGATGGCCCGAGGATGCACCTCCAGGCTCAGGGGCCTGGCCCAGTGGTAGCCTGCCCGCCCGTGCCCACCTCTCACACGTGTAGCACTCGCAGTGCTCGTTCTTCTCGCCGAAAAAGCCCTCGCCGTAGAAGCACGTCACCTCATCCCCCGGCTCAATGTCCCGCAGTACCTTCACGCAGGCCGCGTTCCCATCTGCGGGCACAAACTGGGCACCGAGCCCACTCGTCATTATGGCCTGGGCACAGGGCAGGGGCTGCCCACTCTCCCGCCGGCCAAGGACAGGGCAGCAGTTGAGCCCCCATTAGTAGACAGCAGCCCCTGGACAGCCTGCCCCGCAGGACGAGGATCCAGTCTGACCCCTGGCAGCATGCAGGGCCAGCAGCGGTGACCACTCCCTCTGGAGCCATGTGCCAAGTCCCACCTCCTCAGACACACCTTGGTAGTCCCCTCCTGAGCTGCCTGCTCACTGCCAGCCTGTGCCTGGCCAGCCACGGTCCCAGCTCTCCTGCCTCGGAAGCCTCCCCCTCCCTGAGGCCTGCCTCCATGCCACAGCCCAGCCCTCATGTACCCCGGCCTGGTCTTAGGGTCACTTACCCAGCCACTGCCCCATGGGCCCCTACCCTCCCGGTCCCCCCACACCCATGCCTGCCCCCACTGCTCTACATCTATTGCATCGTCTATCTGTCCATCCATCCACCCAAGCCAGACACCTGCCCGGGAGATGGCCCCCAGGCCACCGGCTGCATCTTTGTCCCTTTGCCTCAAGACCCCAGCTGCAGTCAGTCCTTCATCACCTCTTCGCAGCCACCCTGCCTCCAGTCTCTCCCCTTCCTGCCAAGCCCCCTGTACACTGGCTGCCAGGGCAATGCAGAAATCAAGTTCCAGAGAAATAGGTGCTGGAGCCCTTTCCTCCTTTTTTGACAGCCTCAGGAACAAATACCCGCTCTGTCCCTTTCAGGAGCCGCAGAGCGTGGAAAACCAGAGACATATGTGACAGCTGGCCCTGGAGCCACAGAGGAGTTGAATCCTGTCCTGAGGTGACATGGCTGAGAAGGGTCCCACAGCCCACCTCCCCCAGACCCACTTCTTTATACAGAACAGAAACTCCCTTCCCCAGGTCCCAGGGCACCCTCACTTCCCACATGTGCTCCCACCTCACGTGTCCCCAGGTCTCACCTTGCAGTTGGGCTTACAGTCTGGAGCCAGTGGGGGGTGGAGAGAGAAGAGAAACCTGTGAGACGCAGTCTGAGCCCCGCTGGCCCGCCCCTTCTCAGGCCTCACCCCAATGCTGTGCCCCAGCCCCACTCTTCACAGGCCCACCCCTCTCCCTACACTGCCTGCTGGGGGCTCACCGTGGTTGATGAAGGCAGCAGGACCGAGCCACAGCTGGGCACTCCGCTTGCGGGTGGAGTACATGATGCTGAAGTCGTTCTCGCCAGCCCTTAGCAGCCCCTCATCCGCCTCCCGCAGCTCTGCGATGCAGCCCACCAGCATTTCCAGCTTCTCGTTCTTCTTCCTGCCAAGCGGCCAGGCAGCGAAGCTGTGAGCAATGCCAGGCCTGCAGGTGCTCGGCCGGGGCCTCTGGCAGAAGCAACCAGGGAGCAGGGTCTCCAGGGCCAGATGCAGGGAGGTGCCTGGTCCCGGCGGTCCACTCCCAGACCAGCTTCCCCTCCGGCCTGGGGACTTGCCTTCTCCAGCCCCAGCGGCTCAGGGCCCTCCTGCTGACAGCCTTCAGGGCAGCACAGCAGGCTCACACGGGCCACTGGTCCCATCCTTCTAGCAGTGCCCGGAGTACCGGCCCTTCTCTTCCCAGTTGGCCAGCCCATGGACATGGGACCTCTGTGCTATCCCCTCGGGGCTGGGCTCCTTCGAGGGGGTCTCATCTCCTGGCAGCCTGCGTGGGACTTCTGCCTTCTTACCAAGCACGGGTGGACACAATCTTGGCACCGTTGGTCTCCATGGAGTAGCGGGTGCAGGGCAGGATGGCAAAGCCACTCTCTGGCAGGAAGGCACGGAGGTAGCGGTAGACCTGTTGAGGATGGGGAGGGATGTCTTTGGTCCTCTTGCTCAGGGGCTCTAGGTCTGTTCTGCCACTGACTCACTGTGTGGTCTCGGGGGCCTCATGTCTCCTCTGGGGCCTGTTTTCTCATCTGTCAAAGAGGTTGGCTTCCATCTCAGAGCTCCCCCTCCCCTCCAGCTCTCCTCTCCTAGGAGTCTCTGAGCCTCGCCTCAGATGGTCTCGAGGGCTAGAAAGTCAGGACTTCTAGGGCTTGAGCCAAGGGGCTCTAGGTATCTGCCAGGTGGGGCCGGGCGAGGTGAGCAGGGAGGACACACAGCGGGGGAGGGGAGGGCTCCCTCACGTGGGTCTTGAGGGCAGCCTCCTGCCGTGGGCCCCGGCTCTGGAAGTAGTGGGCCATCCAGCCTCCCAGCGTCAGGGCCCGGTATGCAGCCTCCAGGTCCCGCTGCCTCAGGAAAGTTTCCAGCGCTGAGCGCAGGTGGTGCTGTCGCCGCAGGGGGGGCACGGGGCTGGGGGAGAGGGCATGCCTGGGTCCCAGGGTCTTCCCGGCCCCGCCCCAACCCCCATTCGGAGGGGAGGGGGGACCGGGCCAGGGGAGGGCAGCAGTGCCAGGACAGGGAGCCCTGGCCCCTTGGGAGCCCACCCTTGCCCCCAGGCCGCCTCACCTGACGTTCATTTTATGGGTGCGGAAGCCGAGGTAGGGGTCCAGCACGAGGCTAGTGGCCAGGTCGTCGTTCTCACACAGTTCCCGGGCTGTCACTCTATCGGGCCCCATGGCGCCTTGTGGACCATGCTGCCTCTGGCCGAGACTGGGGACTCCGTGAGAGCACGGCAGAGGCAGGGAACCTAGCCTGGAGCTTGCCTCCGTGCCACTCAGAAGCCGAGTGTGCCTCCTGCGAGCCCTGAAGTCTCATCTGTGAGCAGGGAGATAAGCAGCACTGAGACCCCGGGCTCTAGGGAACACGGAAGGTAACAAGTGTGTGTAGGCGGGAGCCCCCAGGAGGGCACCAGCAACCCGGTCCTCATCTGCACACAGACACAAACTCCCAACACACAGGCCAGTGTGCGCACAGTGCCAAGACGCCAGCACCCCGTCAGCCAGGACTGCCCAACACACGCAGGCACCCCGCCCAGTGTACACACACACACACACACACACACACACACACACACACACACACACGAGGGCGCGTGCACAGAGCCAAGTCCCTCCTGGCCCAGAGAAGGCTACATAACTGGTGTTCCTAGATGACCCACCTCAACCGTCACCCAGGATAGTCAAAGCTTACCACCTGTGCCAGCCCCAGGGTTCCACCCGCCCCTACAGGATCCGCCTGGCCTCACCCGCCCTCCGCTAGCCCTGGGAGTGGGCTCGCCCTGGGAGTGGTCGGGAGGCTCCAGTGCGGCCTGGGCAGCCAGGAGGGAGCTCCCAGCACCTGCTCCCTCTCCAAGGATTCCAGGGAAGGGGGCCGGGGACAAAAGCGGGGGAGGGGAGGAAAGCAAGGGACAGCCTGGAGAGGACAGCGGGCCTGAAATTTAAAAACGTTTGTTTTTTTAAAAAGGAGAGAAAATGGGAGAGATTAAGAAAAGCAAACGCACAAACCCCTAGCACGGCTGAAGGGCCTGCCATGTGCCCACACCATGGCGCTGAGGCCCATCTGCCCCTGAGGAGAAGGCGGGCTGGCAAGGAGGAGGCTGCAGAGGCTGCGGGAGGAGCCAGCCCACGGGACGGGGCTGCAAGAGACCGGGAGGCTGGGGGTAGATGAAGGGGTTGCTGCAGGAGGGCACGGGGTGGAAACAAAAATGGACTGAGATGGGATGGTCTTGGGATGGAGGAGACCGAGAGGGTGAGGGCTACAGACAGCGGTGGAGGACGAAGAGAGCTGGGGGGGGGGGGGCGGAGAGAGTCCCAGGGGGGTAGAGGGGGGCCCAGGGGCCCAGAGGGATTTGGGGAGGTCCTGAGGGATCCAGGAAGGAGAGAATCTAGGGAAAGGGTCCCAGGGGTCCCAGGAGGGGCCAGGGAAGGCAGAGAAGCCTGGGGGTCCAGGGAGGAGCTGGACAGGCAGTGGAAGCCCAGGGGAAGGGCCTTAGGATCCAGGAAGGGAAATGGAGGCTCAAAGGGAGACCTGCAGGGCCCGGGGCGTGGGGGGGCGTCAGGGAAGGGCTCCAAGGCAAGGAGGGCTCTGGGGGTGCAGGGACAGGCTTGGAGGGCGAGAGGGAGGTCAGGGAAAGGCCAGGGGGGTGTAGGCAGGAAGCTGAGAGCGGAGGGGGATAGGGGAGTCAGGAAAAGGCCCTGGGGTGCAGGCAGGAGGCTGGGGGGGAAG
>NW_007053773.1:10967-12620 GCF_000164805.1 Carlito syrichta
GCCGCCGCCGCCACCACCTCCCACTGCCTCCTTCAGCTCTCGTCAGACACGATCGCCGCGCCTCCAGTGTGCCCACCGAGCCCGCCCCGCCATGGCCTCTTCGGCTCTCTATTGGTCCAGATCTCCGCCACTCCCCCGTTGCTATGGAGCTCGCGCTGCTCCCATTGGCCGAGCCCCGCTCTTACCCTCCCCGCCCTGCCCCAAGTCGGTGCCCCCACAGAACCCCGCCGCGTCCGCACTGCCGTCAAGCGCCGCCAACTGCTGCCAGTGGCTCACCTCGCTGTCCTTCAGTCGCTGCCATGGAGACTTGTCCCGCCTCTTCATCCGCTACAGCCCGAAGTCCATGCCTTCATTGGCCGAAAGCGCCGTCGCATCTCGAAGAAACTCAGGTTGGGTCGGGTTATTCGGGTCCCGGTGGAAAGAGGGCGGGCTCTGCTAGCTCCAGAACTCGCACCTGATTGGCTGGCCTTGGGACAGCCCGTCCTCCCATTGGCCAAGGCCTCCGCCCGTCACCATACAGTCGCGGCCTCCTTATTCTCTTTCTCTGGATAAACCTTCAGCCGCAGGAGGCAGAAACCCCGGGCAGGCGAGCGGGAGGAGGTGAATGCGAGCGCCGCGCCATCGCCCCGCCCCGCGAGGCCTGCGGTTGCCAAGGGGACGGAACTTTATTGACAGCCTTGCCGGGCTACAAAGGGCTCCTCCGTCTCCCTCCCAGACCACCCTCCCTTCCTCCCCTAGGCACCCCGTTTCACTTGGGGAGTACCCACAAGAGCTCTCTGGGTCTTTCCCACGACGTAAACTCACAGAGGGGAGCCTGCGAGGCGGGGGCTTTGGAAACAAGCCCTTACTCAGGGGACGTTCCCCTGGGGCACCCCCTCTAATTGGGATCATCCCCCTGCCTCAGTCCTGGAGGCAAACATAATTAGCAACTCATCATAATTATGCCCAGAATAACCAGCTCCACGCTCAAAACAGGCCGCCTTTGTTTGCTTGTTTGTTTCGCTACAGTCGTGCATTGCTTAACGTCGAGGACACTGTCTGATAAATGCATCATTGTCACTGTGCGAACATCACAGTGATTTTGTACAAACCTAGGTGGTAGAGCCCACGACACACCGCGTCTATATGGTACAACCTATTGCTCCTGGGCCACAGACCTGCACAGCATGCTATTGTATCCAATACTGTGGGTAATTTTTTGGTCTTGTTTTGCTTTTTGAGTCGGAGTCTCACTCTATGGCCCTGGCTGGAGTGCAGTGGCACACTCAAGGCCATTGCAGCCTCGACCTGCTGGGCTCAGGCGATCCTTCTGCCTCAGCCTCCTGAGTAGCTGGAACAAAAGGCACACGCCACCACACCCGGCTAATTTTTTGGTTTATTGTAGAGACGAAGTCTCATCAGTTGCTGTGGCTGGTCTTGAACCCCTGGGCTCAGGCAATCCTCTCGTCTCTGCCTCCCAAAATGCTGGGATGACAGGCGTGAACCACCGCGCCCCCACTCAAATACTGTAGGTAATTGTAACACAATGGTATCTGTGTATCTACACACAAAAAACGTGCTGTAAAAATACGGCATTAAGGCCGGGCTCGGTGGCTCAGCCTGTAATCCCAGCACTTTGGGAGGCCGAGGTGAATAGATTGCCTGAGCCCGCGG
>NW_007053773.1:13192-17178 GCF_000164805.1 Carlito syrichta
TGCGGTGGCCGGGAGCGGCCACTGCACTCCAGTCTGGGCGACAGAGTGAGACTCCAACTCAAACAAAACAAAACAAAACAAAACAACAACAACAACAACAACAAAATATATATATATACATATATATGGCATTATGGCCAGGCACAGTGGCTCACACCTGTCATCCCAGCACTTTGGGAGGCCGAGACAAGAGGACTGCCTGAGCACAGGTGTTCGAGACCAGCCTGGGCAACTCGGTGAGACCTCATCTCGACAATAAATCAAAAAATTAGCTGGGCATGGTGGCACATGCCTGTATTTCCAGCTACTTGGGAGGCTGAGACAGAAGGATCACCTGAATCCAGCAGGTTGAGGCTGCAGTAGCCATAAGTGTGCCACTGCACTTCAGCCTGGGCAACAGAGTGAGACTTCGACTTAAAAAATTAATAATAGGCTGGGCTCAGTGGCTCAGCCTGTAATCCCAGCACTTTGGGATGCCAAGGCGAGTGGATTGCCTGAGCCCTTGGGTTCAAGACCCACCCGAGCAACTTGGTGAGAACTTGTCTCTACAATAAATAAAAAATTAACCGAGTGTGGTAGCGCGCGCCTGTAGTTCCAGCTACTTGGAAGGCTGAGGCGGAAGGCTCACAGGTCAACGCTGGGTAGCTGTTAGTGTGCCACTGCACTCCAGCCTGGGTGACAGAGTGAGACTCCAAATCAAAAATAATAATAATAATAGTAATAACTACAAAAAGAAAGTGTCTCAGTATTGTTTAAAGAACAGAAAACAAAGAAACGTCTTAATATCCAACAACAGGAGATTGATTGGACCAATGACAGCATATTTTACACAATGGAATAACAACAATACCTAACACTGACCGAACTCTGAGAACATACCAGTCACTTTGCAAATAGCCCTGGTGAGGGAGGGGCCGTTATGATGCCCATTTTACAGATGAGCAAAGTGAGGTTTATAGCGATGACACAACAGGCTCAGATTTAGCATCCAGGCCAAGCTTGCACTCCTCCTAGCCTCTGGGCTGCACTGATTCTTGCTGTGACTGAGATGAACCCTGAGGACACACTTCTGGGTGGAAGGAGCCAGACACAAAAGGCCATCGATGGGAGGATTCCATGGCTTTTTTTTTTCAGTTGGGAATCTCACTCCATCGCCCAAGCTGAGGTGCAGTGGCTCGCTCACAGCTATCCCAGTGTCAACCCGCTAGGCACCGGTGATCTTTCTGCCTCAGCCTTCCAAGTAGCCAGAACTACAGGTGTGCCCTACCATGCCTGGTTAATTTTTGATGTATTGTAGAGATGAGGTCTTGCCAAGTTGCCTGGGCTGGTCTTTTTTATTTTTTGAGTCAGAGTCTCACTCTGTTGCCCAGGCTGGAGTGCAGTGGCCTGCTCATGGCCACCGCAACCTCAACCTGCTGGACTCAGGCGATCCTCCTGCCTCAGCCTCCTGAGTAGCTGGGACTGCAGGTGGGAGCCACCACACCCAGTTAATTTTTTGGTATTTTGTAGACATGAGGTCTCACTATGTTGCCCAGGCTGGTCTTGAACTCATGGACTCAAGTGATCCTCCTGCCTCAGCCTCCCAAAGTGCTGGGATTATAGGCATGAAGTACTACACCTGGTCAGCGTGAATCCATATCTATGATATACCCAGAATAGGTAAATCCCTAGACAGAAAGCAATATAGCGGTTTCCAGAGACTGGGGTCAGGGGAAGATAGTGAGTGACTGCTAATGGATACAGAGCTTACTTTTGGGGTGACAGAGTTCTGGGTTTGGGTGTTGGTGGTAGTCATATGACTTTGCCCATGTACCTAATGGCACTGAATTGTCCCCTTTAAAATGGATAATATGGGGCCAGGCGCAGTGGCTCACGCCTGCAATCCCAGCACTTTGGGAGGTCGAGGCAGGAGGATCCATTGAGCCCAGGAATTTAAGACCAGCCTGGGCAACAGAGTAAGACCTTGTCTCTACAAAACATACAAAAATGGGCTGGGTGCGGTGGCTCGTGCCTGTCATCCCATCACTTTGGGAGGTAGAGGTAAGAGGATTGCCTGAGCTCAGGGGTTTGAGACTAGCCTGGGGAACCTGGTGAGACCTTGTCTCTAACATTAAGTCAACAAATTAGCCGAGTGTAGTGGCATGTGCCTGTAGTTGCAGTTACTTGAAAGGCTGAGGTGGAAGGATCGCCTGAGCCCAGCAGGTCCAGGCTGTGAGCGAGCCACTGCACTCCAGCCTGGGTGACGGAGACTGTGACTCACACACACACAAAAAGGACATTGGAGCTGCCCGAGGGTGAGAGAGAGAGAGAGAGAGATTCCTGTGGCGGGGAACTGAGGCCTCGCGCCAGCAATTGGGCAGTCACACAAGTGGGCCACCCTGGAAACAATCCTCCAGCGTCCTGATGGCTCTTTGGCACTGGTCCATGTCTTGAGCAAACTCACAAACAACCCTAACCCAGAGTGGCCACTAAACTGTTCCTGATTCATGACCCATAAAAACAGTGTGAGGTGAATGTGTACTATTTTCTGAAGTTGCTGCAATGGCCCGCATCACCTCTCCTGCCACAACTCGCTCTCTCACCTCCTTGAGGTCTCTGCTGAAACATCACCACCTCCCCCAGGAGGTCTTCCCTGACTGCCCTGGCTGGAAGAGCCCACTGACCACCGGCCAACGCAGAGCCGCTTGTTCCACAATTATTAAGAATTTCTCAGCCAGGTGCGGTGGCTCACACCTGTTTTCCCAGCACTTTGGGAGGTGGAGGCGGGAGGACTGCCTGAGCCCAGGGATTCAAGATCAGCCTGGACAACTTGGCAAGACTTTGTCTCTACATTAAATGAATTAAAAAAAAATTAGCTGTGTGTGATGGCACATGCCTGTAGTTCCAGCTACTTGGAAGGCTGAGGCAGAAGAATTGCCTGTGCCCAACAGGTCGAAGCTGCAGTGGCTGTGAGTGTGCCACTGTACTCCCACCTGGGCAACAGAGTGAGACTCCGACTCAGACAAAAACTAAACTTGGGGTGGATGGCACATGCCTGTAATCCAAGCCACGTAGGAGGCTGAGGCAGGAGGATCGCCTTTGCCCAGAAAGTCAAGGCTGTGGTGGGTCCTGATCATGCCACTGCACTCCAGCCTGGGTGACAAAGGGAGATCCTGCCTCGAAAATAAATTCCTTCTTTCCTTCCTTCTTCCTTCCATCCATCGGAGTCTCACTCCATCGCCCAGGCTGGAGGGCAGTGGCACTCTCACAGCCACTCAAGCATCTGCCTACTGGACTCCTGTTATCCTTCTACCTCAGTCTCCCAAGCAGCTGGAACTACGGTGTGTGCCACCATGCCCGGTTAATTTTTGATTTGTTGTAGAGACGAGGTCTCGCCAAGTTGTCCAGGCTGGTCTCGAACCCGCGGGCTCAGGCAATCCACTCACCTCAGCCTCCCAAAGTGCTGGGATGACAGGCTGAGCCACTGAGCCTGGCCACATACATAATTTAAAGACAAACAAATTTTTTTGAGTGAGGGTCTCCGTCGCCCCGGCTGGAGTGCAGTGGCACCATCTCGGCCACCACAGCCCCGATCTCCTGGGCTCAGGCTATCCTTCTGCCTCAGATTCCCAAGTAACTGGGACTATAGGTGCCACTGCCCTCCGGGGTTAGGAGCCTGAGGCCTGGAGGATGCCCTGAGCCCAGGAGGACAAGGCTGTGGTGAGCCATGATCACAACATTGATTTATTGTAGACACGAGGTCTTGCTATGTTGCACAGGCTGGTCTCGAACTCCTGGGCTCAAGCAGTCCTCCTGCCTTGGCTTCCCAAAACTCTGGAATTACAGGCTTCAGCCACCACGCCCAGCCTTTTATTTTTATTTATTTATTTTGGTTTTTTTTCATTTTATTTTTTTGAGTTGGAGTCTCACTCTGTCACCCAGGCTGGAGTGCAGTGGCATGCTCCCGGCCACCACAGCCTTGACCTGCTGGGCTCTGGCGATCCTTC
>NW_007053773.1:17472-21164 GCF_000164805.1 Carlito syrichta
GCTGCCTGAGCCCGCGGATTCGAGACCCTCCTGGGCAGCGAGACCTCATCTTTACAGTAAATCAAAAATTCAGCCGGGCGTGGTAGCGCATGCCTGTAATTCCGGCTACTTGGAAGGCTAAAGCGGAAGGATCGCTGGAGCCCAGTAGGTCAAGGCTGCGGTGGCCGGGAGCGGCCACTGCACTCCACTCTGGGTGACAGAGTGAGACTCCAGATCAAAAAAAAAAAAAAAAATTTGCCAGGCGTGGTAGCGCACACCCATAGTTCCATCTACTTGGAAGACTGAGGCTGAAGGATTGCACTAACCCAGCAGGTAGATGCTGGGGTGGCTGTGAGCGTGCCACGGCACCTCAGCCAAGTTGGAGTGAGACTCCAACTCAAAAAAAAAAAAATGTAGCCCAGCTCGGTGGCTCAGCCTGTAATCCTGTGCTTCGGGAGGCTGAGGTGAGTGGATTGCCTGAGCCCGAGGGTTCGAGACCCTCCTGGGCAACTTGGCGAGACCTCATCTCTACAATAAATCAAAAATTAGCCGGGCGTGGTATCTCATTCCTGTAGTTCCAGCTACTTGGAAGGCT
This sequence comes from Carlito syrichta, assembly GCF_000164805.1. Lineage (NCBI taxonomy): Eukaryota > Metazoa > Chordata > Mammalia > Primates > Tarsiidae > Carlito > Carlito syrichta. The sequence continues at coordinate 18,047 of NW_007053773.1, forward strand.
GAGGCGGAAGGATTGTTGGAGCCCAGCAGGTCGAGGTTGTGGTGACCGGGAGCGGCCACTGCACTCCAGTCTGGGTGACAGAATGAGACTCCAACTCAGAAAAAAAAGAAAAGAAAACAAAGGCCCCAGACCCCAGTCTCCCTGTTACGGTCCAGGATCTGGTAATGCTAGACTGCTCCCCTTGATACCAGTAAATCAAATGTGTAGGGTACTGGTAGAAAGAAGTTTATTTCTGACTTCGAATCCAGGGAGCAGAGTCAGACTCGAGGTCTTTCTCAAATGGTTCTGCTCACCCTTCAAGTTTTACAGTCCACTTTTATATGTCCAGATTTGTTGATACCAATAGATAAGCCAGAGACCAGCAAAGCATTGTATAGAACTTAAGTTACAGTCACATTTTACCGATAGTGGCATTTTACGATCCAGACTTCCTGGTGCCAGGTACCAGAAGCATCTCACAGCTTTTACCAGCAAGGCCCAGCAGAAGCGTTCATCAGGCTTGTCACAGAATAAGGGAGTTTACAAGGCCCAAGACATCAAGAATTATGCAAAAGTTATACAAATCCCAAAACTTACGATTACACTGATACAAAAGTCATACCAATCACAAGACTTACAACTACGTTGATACCACATTATTCAAACCTCTGACTACTAAGAAAGGGAATAAATGGGGATTTACATCTTTTAGTTGACTGGGCTTAGTCTGCCGGAAAGTCAAGGATTCCCTGAAGCTACTTACTGGGAATGCATAGGAGATAAGGGGGTTCTCAGGAATGTATCTCTCAGTTTATTGGGATATCTGCAGGGAAGTCAAGGATCATCTGAAGCTACTTATTGCACAGGAGATAAGGGGAAGCACACCTTTTATTAGCTCTTAGGAAAGCACAGGAGCACTTGAACCCTCACCATGCCTTTCTCTAGGGGCCATGGCAATATGGACAGAAATGAGCGGGGATCTCGATATCGTCCCTAGATGTCCACGTCTCTGCCTGGGGAAGGTGCCCCTCTCTGGAAAAAACCAAAACGGTTCCCACCACCGGCCGGAAGCGGTTTCCTCAGCACGAAAATGCAGCGTCATTTTGCCCAGAGGAAGAGCACGGCTTCTGCCCTTCATGGGACAGGCCAGCAGCCCCGGTTCCAGAAGGACCCAGAAGAGTCCAGGCCCCAGTCTGCCAGTGGCAAGAGAGTGGGCAGAGGCCCCCGCCCAGGACAGGTGGCCCCCAGTCCTCCCAGGGACATCCTCAGGATGTCACCTAAAGCCGTGGGGACACCAGTGAGCCACGTTCATCTTTTTTTTTCTTTTCCTGAATCAGGGTGTCACTCTGTCACCCAGGGCGGAGTGTAGTGACAGGATCATGGCTCACAGCAGCTTCAACCTCCTGGGCTCAGGCAATCCTCCTGCCTCGGCCTCCCGAGTAGCTGGGACTGCAGGCATGCACAGCCACATGGCTGGCTAATTTTTTGATTTATTGATTTTTTTTGTAGAGACGAGGTCTCACCGTGTTGCCCAGGCTGGTCTCAACATCCTGGTCTCAAGCAATTCTCCTGCCTCAGCCTCCCAAAGTGCAGGTGTGAGCAACCATGCCTGGCCAGCAAATGGGACCTTGAAGATATGATTATAGGTTAAGAATCTTGAGACGGAGAGATGATTCTCGATTATCTGGATGGGCCCAATGTCATCAAATGGGTCCTTATATGTGAAAGAGGGAGGCAGGTGGGTCAGAGCTGGAGGAGACTGGAAGACAGAAGCAGAGTTTGGAGTGATGCATTTTGATTTTTTATTTTGTTTTTCTTTTTCTTTCTTTCTTTCTTTTTTTTTTTTTTTTTTTTTGTTGCTGAGTTGGAGTCTCACTTTGTCGCCCAGACTGGAGTGCAGTGGCGTGCTCGCGGCGTGCTCGCGGCCACTGTAGCCTCAACCTGATGGGCTCCAGCAATCCTCCCGCCTCAGCCTTCCAAGTAGCCAGGACTACAGACGTGCGCTACCATGCCCAGCTAAGTTTTTATTTATTGTAGTGATGAGGTCTCGCCAAGTTGCACAGGCTGGTCTTGAACCCACGGGCTCAGGCAATCCACTCACTTCGGCCTCCCAAAGTGCTGGTATTACAGGCTGAGCCACTGAACCCAACCTATTTTGCTTTTCTTTCTGTCTTTTTTTTTTTGAGTTGGAGCCTCACTCTGACCCCCAGGATGGTAAGCTGATAAACATATCTTGTGTTCATGCTGTGGAATCTGTGGTGCTTCACTTCAGCAGTGATAAGATGTGAACACGAGCACTCAGCTACTTGGGGCAGAGACGGGATTCCAGCAGGCAAGTCCTGCTGGCCGAAGACCTGGGTCCCCTAGGCTATGCTCTCTCACATGCGTGAAGTCCAGAGTTATTCCAGATTTTTTTCTTTGGGTCGCTGGGCTGCGTGTGAACGTGTGTGAGTGTGTGAGAGGCATGTAGTGGTGAGTCAAGATGCCATAAGGAATAAGGAACCTGGCCCAGAAAGATTGCCAATGGCTGCGCCGGGAATGGTCCCACCTGTAGTCCCAGTGACTCAGGAGGCTGAGGCCTGAAGATTGCTTGAGGTCAGGAGTTCAAGACCAGCCTGAGCTACACAGCAAGATCCTGTCTCTAAAACAATTTTAAAAACCTTAGCTGGGCATGGTGATATGCATGTGTAGTCCCAGCTATTCAGAACTGGGCAACAGAGTGAGATCCCATCTCTAAAAATAAACAAAAGACTGCCAGCGACCCTCCAGGAATCTCAGGAGAATTCATGAGTTAAGGCCTGTGGAGCACTTATTTTTATTATTTATTTATTTATTTATTTTTGAGTTGGAGTCTCACTCTGTCGCCCAGACTGGAGTGCAGTGGCCGCTCCTGGACACCGCAGCCTCGACCTGCTGGGCTCCGGGGATCCTTCCGCCTCAGCCTTCCAAGTAGCTGGAACTACAGGTGCGCACTACCACGCCCGGCTAGTTTTTGATTTGTTGTAGAGATGAGGTCTCGCCAAGTTGCCCAGGTGGGTCTCGAACCCTCGGGCTCAGGCAATCCACTCACCTTGGCCTCGCAAAGTGCTGGGATTACAGGCTGAGCCACCGAGCCCGGCCATTTTTTTTTTTTTTTGAG
>NW_007053773.1:21458-25302 GCF_000164805.1 Carlito syrichta
ACCAAAAAAAAAAAAAAAAAAAAAAGAAGAAAAGAAATGGGCAAACACGTTGAAATCATCTCCAAAAAAACCAAACGCAGCCTCTCACAACAATGCTAGCTGGTCTACTGATGTCAATGGGTTCCTAGAACACTCATTTAGCGGAGGAAGCCTGTCCTACAAGGGGCCTGCCCTCCAAAAGATCATTCTGGGTTTTTGGGTTTTTTTTGAGTTGGAGTCTCACTCTGTCGCCCAGGTTAGAGTGCAGTGGCATGCTCCCAGCCACTGCAGCCTCAACGTGCTTGGCTCCGGCAATCCTTCCGCCTCAGCCTTCCAAGTAGCTGGAACTATAGGCATGCACTACCATACCCTGCTAATTTTTGATTTATTGTAGAGATGAGGTCTCGCCAAGTTGCCCGGGTGAGTCTCAAACCGCGGACTCAGGCAATCCACTCGCCTTGGCCTCCCAAAGTGCTGGGATTACAAGCTGAGCCACCGAGCCCGGCCTCATTCTGGGTTTTTTGGGTCCCACTTGTCCATGGGCCACCATTGCTAGTTAGTAACTTTTCCTTCCGGGGGCCACCAGGCCTGCCCTGCCTCCACGTTGTATACTAACTGTCAGAAGCCATGTGTGTCTGCCCTCCAGCCTGGAGACTCCAGCCAGCAGGGTGAAATCTCATTCTCGGTCAATCTCTGGTCTATCTCTGGGTCTCTGGCCTCAAGAAATGTTTGCAGGCTGAGTACAGAGGCTCGTGCTTGTAGTCTCAGAGCTTTGGGAGGCCGAGACAAGAGGATCACTGGAGGCCAGGAGTAGGGGACTAACCTGGACAACATAGCAAGACCCTGTGGCTACACAAAAGTTAAAAGATTAGTTAGACGTGATGGTGGACACTTGTAGTCCCAGAACTTGGGAGGCTGAGGCGGGAGGACTGCCTGGGCTCAGGAGGTCAAGGCTGCGTTGAGCTATGATCACACCACTGCGCCCCAGCCTGGACAAAAAGTCAGACCCCATCTCTAAAGATAAATCAATAAATGATAAATGTTTGTCAGTGTCTATCTTTGTTTCACATTTTGTCATCTTCACTCGGGGAAGAAGTTTGGGGCCTGAAGTCTGGAGTGCTAGACACTTAGCACACAGTGAGGGTCAAAAGAAGTGGGGTCAATGGAATATTAGTCAACCACAAAAAGGAATGGAGACATGTCACTACGTGGGTGAGCCTCAAAGGCATTATAGACATGAAAGACCGCCCCTCCTATGAGTCCACAGGCAAGGGGGTGCAGGGCTGGAGGGGTGCATTGTCAGGGGCTGCATAATGGTATGGTCTCTTCTTTTTTTTTTTGAGTTGGAGTCTCACTCTGTTCCCCAGGTTGTAGGGCAGGGGCACACTCCCGGCCACTGCAGCCTCAACCTGCTGGGCCCAAGTGATCCTTCCGCCTCAGCCTTCCAAGTAGCTGGAACTACAGGTATGCGCCATCACGCCCGGCTAGTTTTTTTTATTTATTGTAGAGATGAGGGCCTGCCAAGTTGCCCAGGCTGGTCTCGAATCCATGGACTCAGGCAGTCCTCTCACCTCGGCCTCCCAAAGTGCTGAGATTATAGGCATGAGCCACCTCGCCCGGCCTTGTACAGTCTCTTCTTGGGGTGAGGAGAACATCCTGGAACTAGTTGGAGGTGAAGGTTGCATAACACTGGGAATGGGGCAATGTCACTGATTGTAACTTCAAAATAGTGACTGTCATGTGATGTGATTGTTCCTCCTGTTAAAGAGGTGGGGGACCATGGGGGGAGGAGGCTGGGACTTCTGTGTCTAAGGGAAGAGGTGTGGCTGGGGTCTGGACCCCCAGGTCTGAGGGAGGAGGGGCTGGGGCCTGGACTCCTGGGTCTGAGGGAGGAGGGCTAGGGGCGTGAACTCCTGGGACTGAGGGAGGAGGACTGGAGGCCTGGACTCCTGGGGTCTGAGAGAGGAGGGCTGGGGGCCTGGACTCCTTGGTCTGGGGAAGGAGGGGGAGCTGAAGACCTGGGTCTGAGGGAGGAGGCCTGGGGGCCTGGACTCCTTGGTCTGGGGGAGGAGGATTGGGGGCCTGGACTCCTGGGTCTGGGGAAGGAGGGATGGGCCGTGACCCAAACCCCTAGGTGCCATGAGGGACTGACTAGGTTAGAGAGGGGTGGCTGCCGTGTGGGAGAGAGAAGCTGAGTGTGTGGCAGAAGGAAGTCAACTCCAACTGCAGGGAGGACTTTGGGGTGATCGTGTCTTCACCTCAACCTCCCACCTCATGCTCACCCTGTCTGCCCGGGGCACTCCAGCATGGGGGAGCAGAAGGGGGAGGGGGGTCATCGGCCCCACCACCTCAGCCCAAGGGCAGAACCTGCACCCAGAAGGCAGGCCGGCCTGAGGCCTGGATTGCTCGATCTCATAGCAGGTGAGTGCTGGAACGCTGGACAGGTATACGGGTGTTCTAGGACAGCCTGGGGCCAGGGCTCCTGGAGCCCCAAGAGAGCAGAGAGGGTGCTGAATCTGGGGAGGCTGGGGCTGAGTTTGGATGTTGAACTCACAAAGCCGGAGGAAGGAAATCAGGGGCCCCCAGAGCCGAGGAGCAATCTGCTGGGTCGTGTGGGGACAGGACATGGCGGGTGGCAGTTGCCTGTGTGGCACTCCGAGAGCGGCGGTCAGACCCAGGCCCTGCGCCGGCCTCCACGCTCCAGCCTGGACTTTGCCTCTGTGGACTATCTCTGGCCGGCTAAGTCCCACCCTTCACCCTGGCTCTACTTCCCATGCTCACCCAGTCCCAGTCTCGGCACTGAGAGTCCCAGGGAGCATGAAGGGGTGAGCCTCCTCCAGACGGGAGGCCCTGGAGGTGCAGGGAGAGTGGCTGGAAGGACAGAGAGAAGCTGCCAATCCAGGAGAAACTGGGAGATTAGGATCGAAGGCTGCGGGGAAGACAGGAACAAGCATGCAGTGGAGACTGGACCACCCGGTCGGACCTGAGCCCAGCGCTTCTGCCTGAGAGCTGGCAGGGCCCAGAGGCCAGGGGCCGCTATCCCCTGCACCTGGACCCTCCCTGAGGGCTGGGGCTTCAGGTGTGAGGGAGGGTGAGAGAGCACAGGGAGAGGAGTTAGAGACAGAGATTAGAGACCAAGGCGTCGGAGACAGAGAGAGGGGGCTTCCCAGGCCCAGCCCCTCTCTTCCCGCTACAGAGCCCACCCAGCATGTGGGGCTACCTGTCCCTGATGCCAGTCTTCCTGGCGCTCTGGGCTATCTCTGGTATATGGATCGTGTGAGTATCAGAGGCAGGATGGACTCCTGGGGAGGAGGAGGCTGGGGGGCCTGGACTCCCAGGTCTGAGGGAGGAGGGCTAAGGAACTAGACCTCTGGGTCTGAGGGAGGAGGGACTAGGACCTGGACCCCTGGGTCTGGGGGAGGAGGGCTGAGGGAAGAGGGGCTAGAAGCCCATGTCTGTTTGTTCAACATAAGGGAAAGCTGTTGTTTGAAGTGCCCCACTCACTCTGTCCCTCCACCCTAGTTTTGCCCTCGCTGTGGTCAACCGGACCGTGAACCTCAGTGAAGGTTTTCCCTACATCAGGTAGGGATGGCTTTCCCTACATCAGGGTCCTGATGGAGGACAGTGGGGGCATGGCTTGGAGGAGACCCAGGACCACTGCTCACTCTCTCTTCCCCAGCATCTGTGGATCTTACCCACCTCAAAGCTGCCTCTTCAGCCAGTTTCTCAACATGGGAGCTGCATTAGGTGAACATTCCCAGTTGCCAAGGGAGCTTCCACCCAGCTTCCTTCCACAGACCTCGGAGTCCAGACCCCCAGTCCCTTCTCCCCCAGACCCAGTAGTCCAGGCCCCCAGCCCCCCTCC
>NW_007053774.1:0-1814 GCF_000164805.1 Carlito syrichta
TGCCTGAGTCAGTGGGTTTGAGACCAACCCGGACAATTTGGGGAGACCTCATCTCTACAATAAATCAAAAACTAGCCGGGCGTGGTAGCGCGCATCTGTAGTTCTGGCTACTAGGAAGGCTGAGGCGGAAGGATCACCGGAGCCCACCCGGTTGAGGCTGCGGTGGCTGGGAGCAGTCACTGCACTCTAGTCTGGGTGACAGAGTGAGACTCCAACTCAAAAAAAAAAAACAAAAACCAGAAACCTGCAGAGTAAGACTTTGACAATACCTCGGAGAAAAGAAATATACTATATTTGGAAAGAAAAATAAGAGTAATGAAGCCAAATTTTCCTTTGCAAAATTAGTACCTCATGCATGGTGTTGGAAGCTTTTGATGGAGCTGTGATGATTAAGTGGAAGTGGTTGTGCTCTGGAGAAACAGATATATAAAGGTTTTAGAAGAGTGCTGAGAATGTAGTAAATGCTGTATAGGTGCTTAATAAAACATACAGCAGAACCAACGGCCAGAAATGAAACTGAAGGAGCCACACATGCAGCTGGTGTGGAGAGAACTCTGCTTGGGGTTTAGGGGAAGTTGTCACTGTTGGTGCAGAACAAGATTTACGCAGAGCTGAGTCTGCGTGAGAATTCAGGAACTGTTACTGAGAGAAAGGGGCCACCCCTCTTTTAGTTGACGATGCCCCTAATTCACAAGTTCAAGCTTCACATACATTATGTCATCTAATCACCACCATGTTCTATGAAGTAGGTGTTGCTGTCACCTTTTTACAGATGTGGAACCTGCCAAGGGTCACACAGCTATGGCATGGAGCCCCCACTTCCTCTCTGAAGAGGAAATAGGAGAGGAGGACAGATTTGGGACTGTTCTCCTTGTGGGGACCTTGTTGCAGGGAGGGCAGCACACCCTCAACTCTACCTGCCTTCCCAGTGGGCTAGGGGTCTCACTGTAGAAAGAAGGTCTCTGCCCAGTGGAGGTGGAAGAATGGCCAGGTCACAGTGGCCTTGTTCTAGCATATGCTCAGGGGGCCGAGGTTAGCCCCTCCCTGGAGTCCTGGAGTTCTCTAAAGCTACCCCTGACTCCTTATCCTTCCTTTCTCTCTACGGACTTTTTGGCCAGAGACCCAGGCTCTGCTGATAGAGAACTGACCGACTTCTTAAAATAGGAAGCCTTGTCACCAACCCATTCTTTCTCTTCAGCTGAGCTGGGTGTGGCCTCCTTAGTATAAATCTCTCTTTATAGGCTTGTTTTACCAGAAGAAACTGGCATAAAAGAGTGAGGTCGAATGGACGCCTTTGGCTCCAGGGCCAGTTTGCAGCTATGGAATTTTTAGCCATTGAGCCTGAGGGTTGACTGAATAATGGGGGGTGGGGGGGGAAGTGAAGTTAGGGGTGGTGGTTGGACAGGAGTCTGCTCTCACGTCCTGATTCAAAGGAAGGAAAGAAGCCTGAGGGACCTCACTGAATGCCCAGCTGTGTTTCTTCCCTTCCTGCAGTGTCTGAGGCAGGGAACTCTAAGCCTGGTATCAGAAATTACCATAGTTTCTGCATAAAAAAAAAAGAGTCAGATGCAAACCCAGGTTATGTCATTTTTCTAGTCAGAAGGGCCCAGAGCTAATCTTCCTGCGACTTGGTTTTCTCAGCTGTATAATGGATGCAGCTGTCCATCTCTTTCCTATTCACAGGGCTATAGTCTAGGGCCAGAGAGGTAAGGTGCAGTCATTATACTTCTCAAGCTGATAAGAGATAAACTTTTGTTTGCTCAGAGATAACACATGCCCACAGGGCCTGGCACAGGAAAAGTGAGCACCAGTCG
>NW_007053775.1:0-6748 GCF_000164805.1 Carlito syrichta
AAAAAAAAAAAAAAAAAAAAAGAAAGAAAGTGTGCAAGAGCCCAGGCATGGTGATTCATTCCTGTAATCCCAGCATTTTGGAAGGTGGAGGCAAGAGGACTGCCTGAATCACGGGTTCAAGACCAGCCTGGGCAAGCCACGGGTTTGAGACCAGCCTGGGCAACTTGGTGAGAGCTCGTCTCTACAGTAAATTTTTTAAAATTAGCTGGGTGTGATGGCACACACCTGTAGTTCCAGTTACTTGGAAGGCTGAAGTGGAAGGGTCGCCTGAACCCAACAGGTGGAGGCAGCGGTGGCCATGAGCATGCCACTGTCCTCCAGCCTGGGCGACAGAGACTCCGACTCAAAAAAAAAAAAAAAAGCATGTAAGAAGGAATCTAGTCCACGGCGGATGGCCAAGGGCTTTTCTGAGGTCAGAAGCCTGGCAGGAGGGCTCAGAGAAAACTGCAGGAGTTCAGAGGCAGACCTCGCCCTGTGCAAAGGCGGGGCCTGTCCTCTCCTGGAGAAAGGCAGGAGGGGCCTGCTCGCCCTCATCAGCACCTATAGCGGAGTCAGGCCAGAGAAGAAAGTGTGACCAGGGTCCGCGGCAGAGCCCATCCAAGCCAGGAACAGCCTGCCAATAAGCTTACCTTCCATGGCTGAGTCCTCTGCATTTCCCCCGGGACCAGCAGCCGGCTCCGTGAGTGACTTGAGGGCATGGCAGGCTGTGATGATGTCCTGTATCTGGAGGAAGCTGGCCACGGCCAGCACATCATCCACGTTCTCAGGGCTCAGGCTCAGCTTGGCTGTGTACATGAACTCCAACACCTGCCCCAGGCCTGCCAAGGATAGGACAGTCATCTCAGACCCACCACAGGGGCCTGGCACCGGCAACCTGCCCAGCCACTGCACTCAGCGGCAGGACCCGGGGGTTTATAACAAGCTGAGTGGTAAGTCTCCTCCCAGCTCCTGTGCTGGGGGAGAGGTGGGAAACCCAGGTGCTCAGCCCAGCGGTAGCCTCTGAAAGGCAGTACACCCAGTGAGGGTGTGAGTGCCTGCCCTGCACAGAGGACACGGGGTGTGAATGCTTGCCCTAAGCAAGCACAGGTAGTGTGAACACTCACCCTGCAAGGAGGACAGAGTTGTAAATGCTTGCCCTGCATGGAGCACAGAGGCTGTGAATGCCCACCCTGCACTGGGGGCAAAGGGTATGAATGCCCAGCCTGCACTAAGGACAGGGGTGTGAATGCCCAGCCTGCACTGAGAAATGCCCACTCTGCTCTTAGAACAGGAGGCGTGGAGGACCGAAGTGTGAACAGCTGCCTGCACAGCCTCTACTTGGCCACTGCTCTTCACCACCAGAGGACACTCCAGCCCGACTGTGTCAGCACTAGCTTTCTTCAGGGCTCTGCTACCAACTCTCTCTGACTGCCCTCCAGCTCGGTCACCTGATCTCCTTGGGTCTCAGTTTCCACATCTGTATAATGGGAGACCAACACTGGGCCTGACCTTGCAGCATGTCAGGCCATTCCTGGGTCTGCTGCTCAACCCCTAGGCCTCCCTGGCTTCTCCCAGCCTTGCCTGGCCTTCCCTATCACCGCTCCCCCGCTCCTGGCTAGCCTGGGACAGGGGCTTCAGGACCGACTGCTGGGGGAGGGCTGAGGGCACACAGCCCGCCTACTCTGTCCCTCCCAGTGAGGTTTCTGTTTTCACCGTGGCCTACTGCTGGCTGTGATCCCGTCCTGCCAGTTCTCCCCTTTCCACTTCACTCCCAGTCAAGACAGGCCCCCAAGGTGGCAGGAGCTTGGCCCCCACACGCCCATGGCTTGGCGCCTCCCACAGCAGGTGCTCCGGGAGGGCAGGAGCTGTGTCAGGAGGGCCTTGCCTGCACAGGCTGGCCACAGCTTCTGGCCCGTGGCAAGGTTAACCCCGCCCCAGCGGGGTACCTGCCGCATTGCTGATGTCCAGGTGTACCACATCCTTCTGGTCCACAAAGAGCATCTTGAAGTACTCGCTGCAGGCTGCCAGCACTGCCTTATGGGCTTTAAAGTCAACACCGTCCACCACGAAGGTGCAGTCACACAGAAGCCCCAGCTGCCGCTGCTGGTTCAGCTGTTCCAAGACGTGCTGGCTGTGTTGGGGGAAGTCCATGGCTGCGGAAAGCCAAAGGCCTTGGTGTTAACACAGAGAAAGAATGCCAGCCAGACTCGACAGTGCCCCCCCCAAACCCCAAGGAGAGCAACGCAGAGGACGGGAGGAGAATTAACCCACGGGGGCATTTCTGCCACAAAAAGGGCAGATCACTTAACCCCTGAGAGTTAAGTCTGGCCAGTGTCCCAGATCGCCTCGGCTTACTGGCCAGAAGAAGTCCTCAAATCAAAAAGCACTGAGGCACCACACCAGACAGCCACCTTTGTATCTAGCCTGCTAATGACATTAAAAAGTAAAAAAAGCAGACCAACCAACACAAAACACTGATTATTGTCATCACTTCAAAAAAAACAAGACACGGTCAGTTTAACTTTTTTTTTTTTTTACAAAAAGAACACACGGTTGACCCTAGGACATGTTTCCACTGGACACACTGAGCTAAAAGAAAACCTTTCCTTTCTGTTCTTCTTTCGTTCTGTCGCGGCCAGGTGAAGACAAGGTGGTGCTTCCCCCGCTGCATTTCAGAATGCAGCCCTCTCCTGCCGCACCCACAGGCCCAGCGATTCCCTTGTCCGCCGCGAAAGCCCACAGCCCCCTTTTTATGTGGCTTCTCAGGCCTCCGGAAGCATCTGTCTTGGTGGGCTGTCCCCGGAGAAACAATGAACTCTGATCCTGACCCCAAGAGCCGCTGAGCCTGGCCACAGTTTCTCTGTCAAGGGCCTCACTTAATGCTTGGAAATCCCACAACTGTCTCAAGTGAAAATGCTCAGGAAAATGCCATGGCCCAGAGCCAAATCATGAACTGCACAGCCGTGACTAAAGAAGTATCTAAAACAGCCCCCCCACCCCGTGCCAAACCTACCCAGAGTCAGTCTCAAGATCAGCAATTTTCTAGGGAAAACAAGCAGGGCCTCCTTGCTAGAAAGAACCAATGTCAGAATATTTCAAAATAAAAATCAACACCCTCTGTCTGAAACCACATTGTACAGATCCGACAAGGCCCGGCTGTCACACCCGGCCCAGGAGCTGCTATGTGGCAGTGGGTTCTCTGCCAGCTCCTCTGAGACCTGAGTTGCTCTGGGCAGGTGACAGGGACACTTTGGGGCTCTCTGCCCTAGTTTCAGCAGCTCAGCCCTGGCTCTGCTGTCCTGTTGCATCAGCCTCCTGGGGATGAGTCATGCTGCAGCTCCACGACCATGTATGGCTGCTGGGCTGTGAGAAGCTGCACCAAGAGCCACGCCCCCTCACGCCAGCTCCGGTCAGCCTTGAAGGACCCCGCCCCATAGTATCTGGAAACTTTTCACAAGTGGGGGCATATATTTGCTAAGCTGGGGGGAGTCACCCAACAAGTAAGGGGGAGCATGGCAGTGATACCAGGCCATGAGCCACAGTCCACCAGCCTCTGTGCCACGAGTCCAGAATTGCTGCTTCTGGAGACCCAGAAACACCCCTTTCCGCCCACCCTCCACACATCCACAAGAAGCTGTCCATGGAGGTGCCAACCTGGCTCTCTCATCGCATCCACAGATGCCTGTGGTGAGGGCTCTTCAGCACCAGCAGGGGAGACCAGAGGCCAGCCCTGAGGTCAGGAGGGGGGGCACAGGCAGCGGCCCTGCTCCAGAGTGAGCCAGCCCCAGCAGCAGGGGCCTGGAGCAGAGGCTGCCACTGGCTTGGACGTACCACATAGAGGCATCTTTCTCTAAGGGCTTCAGTCCCTGGAAGAAGTTCCATCTGTGACCTGAGCAGTGGACATGGAGACGCACCAGAATCCAGGCTGTGGGTTAAGCACCCGGACGGGTACATACCAGTCAGGGCATGGAAAAGGACACATGGGCAGACAGGTGTGTGGGCGGACAAGGCCTGGGCCCTGATCACTCCTCGCCAGCTACCACATCAGAAGCCCCAGCTGCAGAAAGAGGGAACACCAGGGCCCCCACAGGCCCACGTCCTCAACTAGCTTAGGAGAAAGCCCATTTGCAACCTGACAGTGAGACCCAGGCCCCTCCCTCCTGGCGCTGGGCCTGGCTTCCCCACCTTCACCAGCAGCTGAAACTTGAGCTGGGAAGGAGTGTCTCCCAGGCCCTAAAGCAACTGGGGGAATAGCAGCTGAACCCCCAGAGGTACACAGACCCCTCTAGCACAGAGGCCCCCAACCCCACAGTACCAGTCCATGGCCTGTTAGGAACCGAGCCACACAGCAAGAAGTGAGCGGCAGGTGAGTGAGCGAAGCTTCACCTGTATTTGCGGCTGCTCCCCATGGCTCACATCACCGCCTGAGCCCCGCCTCTTGTCAGATCAGCAGGGGCATTAGATTCTCAGAGGCGCCCAAACCCTACTGTGAACTGCACATGCCAGTCCCTATGGAAATCTAATGCCTGCTGATCTGAGGTGAGCTGAGGCCCTCACGCTAGTGCTGGGGAGCAGCCTCACCCAGATGAACATCAGCAGTGAGGTCTGACTGCACATCCTCCCTGACACCGTCCATGGAAAACCTGTCTTCCACAAAACCCGTCCCTGATGCCAAACAGGCTGGGGACTGCTGTTCTCCCAGGAAAATGATCTGACTTGTCAGGAAGGTAAATGTATGAAAAGCCTCCAGCCAGCAGGCTGGAGGGGCCTGTGACGCCAAGACCTGGGGGTCAGTCCGCTTGTCTGGGCCCCAGGCTGCAACAGGCCCGCTTGCTGCCACAAGCCAGCCCAGTCACACAGCTCTCCTGGGCCTGGACAGAGCGAGGGGAGGGGCGGGGCGGGGGTGCCCTCATTGTCAGTGGTCTTGGGGTTCAGAAGCTGAAACTTGGGGACAGGGTGGATGGTGGCCCAGTACCACTAGACACGCTCCACCCATCACAGAGAGCAGCTGCATGCCTAGGAAGAACGTTCTCCACCCGGTGCTACCCATACTCTTCCGAGGCAAGACGCCCACCCAGCAGGGCTCCTCCCACATGGGGGTGTCAAGGGAGACCCCGGTGCCTCCTGGGCCCTCAGAGGCTGCTCCAGCACAGGAATGCACCTACAAAGTGTGTTTCACAAGATCAGAGAGAGAGAGAGAACGCAGGTGAGAGGATAACTGGGAGGAAGAAGACGCGAAGGCAGGAGCGAAAGCAGGAGCGCGCAAGGGAAGGAGAGAGGCCAGAGTGAGGGCGAGGAGAAAGGAAGCCCTGGAGTGAGAGCAGCCAGAGGGGTGGGGGGAGGCACCAAGTGCTACGCACTATCACCCACGGAACTGCATCACTGTGGGCTTTCCAACTGACCCTTCCCAGGGGGCAGGTGGACTCAGGGAAGGCACTGCTGGCTGCGTCCCTCACTCGGCACTGAGCTGCATCTGCGCAGGCCCCCCTCCAAGCCCAGGGTGGTGCTCTAGAGTCATCGCCAGCCTGTGTCCTGCTTCCACTTTCACCTTCCCGCCAGCAACAGAGGCCGCCAGCATGGCCAAGCTTAGATGGGCACAGGAAGAGGCGAGGGTGGATGCCGAAGGGCAGCGCGGGTCCCAAGAGGGCCCCTTCCCAAGCGCATGCGCTGGGGGTGCTGCCTAGGGAGACGTCAACCGTAGCCACCAGACCACAGCCAGCCCGTTCTCACCACACCTGGGCAGCAGGCACCACCCCCCACCCCGCGTGGTCCCCTTCATGCAAGTGCAAGCGCGGGGTCCCTTCATCTTCACTTCGGCTTGCTTGGTGGGTGGTAAGTGTGGGCACTAGTTCAAGCTACTTCTAAGAAAAACCTTCAAACCACAGAAAACACAACAGGGCAGGCCCACAGAGCCCACGGGGCCCAGAGTCCACCTTTCAGATGCAGGATGACCTGACCTCCCACACAAGTCCTGACTGCGATGGGCCCCTTCCCTGGACACCAGGTGCTCAGGGTTCCTCCTTGACCACAGGAGTCCGGGCTGGGACGCTGTCCTGAGGACCAAGGACCTCAAGGGACACCGCGCTGGCCTCCCACGAGGAATCTGCTGGGGAATGAAAAGGGAGGGTCTGAGGACTGCAGCACTCATCTAGACCGGCGCGACTCAGCCGGATGGGTGTCTGTGGTGTGGGCCCGTCTCTGAGGGCGGCCAGCACCTCCTCCCTGCCAGTGCCTGCCAGGCTTGCTATCAGGAGACGGCATCTCTCCCCCAGTGGGGTCTGAGTGTCAGGGTGCAGTGACCGCGTCACTTCCAGGCCTAGACCTTCAGAAGCCAGGGGCCTGGGCTCTGGCTCCCAGGGGAGGCAATGCCATGCTGCAGGGAAGCCCAGGCTCCCCTGCTGGAGAGCCTGGCACATGGAGGGGACAGAAACGTGGAGGCCATGTGGAGAAGACGAGGCACCGGCTGGCAGCACCTGGGAGGGAGATGCTTTTTGGGACCTCCCAGCCCAGCTGCACTCAGTCACGCACACAGCCTCAGCCAACACCTCAGGCAGCAAACAACGGCCCATCAACCCACAAAACTGTGAGAAAGATGACTCAGCTTACACCACTGAGTTTTGGGGTGCTTTGCTGTGTGGCAAGAGGTAACTGACACAGATGGTAAAACCATCAAGAAAAAAGAATGATTAGCCGGGCTCAGTGGCTCAGCCTGTAATCCCATGCCTTTGGGAGGCTGAGGTGAGTGGATTGCCTGAGCCCGCGGGTTCGA
>NW_007053775.1:6869-16439 GCF_000164805.1 Carlito syrichta
AAAAAAAAAAAAAAAAAGAATGATTAACCAGCAGATTCGGGGTGATGGTTCTCTCTAGATGGGGAGGGCATGAGGGATCGTCAAGATACAGGGGAGTTCTGTTTTCTTACTTGGATACAACAGGATTTATTTTATTTAAACTAAACACATATACATTTCATTTCATTATTTTATTTATTTACTTATTTTTAGTAGGAGTCTCCCTCTGTCACCCAGGCTGGGGTGCAATGGCACGCTCATGGCTACTGCAGCCTCTACCTGCTGGGCTCAAGTGATCCTTCCACCTCAGCCTTCCAAGTAGCTGGAACCACAGGCACATGCCACCATGCCTGGCTAATTTGTTTTTGGTTTATTGTAGAGATGAGGTCTCGCCAAGTTGCTCAGCCTGGTCTCAAACCCCTGGACTTAGGCAATCCTCTCCCCTCTGCTTCCCAAAGTACTGGAATTACAGGCGTGAGCCACCATGGCTGGCCTGTATACATTTCATATACTTTTGTAGGAGACATATTTCAAATTTTTGAATAAGAAAAAAGTGAGATTCGGGTGCCAGACTCGATCCAGCCATGGCTTGGAGTGCACGGGCAAAGACAAGTTCATTTTCAACCATGAGCCCACTCCTGCCAGGGATGCCCCGAGGCCCAGGCCCTGGACAGCAGCATGGCACTGAGGCTTGGCAGAGCTGGAAGAGCACACAGGCCCACACAGGGAAGCTTCAGAAAGGCTGGCGACAGAAAACACATCCGGGTTCCGAACCTCCCACTGCAGGCAGTCCCAGCCACGCTTCTCCTCTGGCAAGTGGGGCTGATGGCATGGCCCCACAGATCTGTTACAGGATTAAATTATAACAGATGTCAAGGCCCCGTGCAGTGCCTAACAAACAACTGTTACCAGGAAGCAGAGATGCAGGTGACAGTTTTGTTTTAGGCCAGAGACCTTATCAGATGACTTCTACATATGCTTTTACGCTGGGCACCTTGTGTGCATTCAAACCATGTGGTGACTCGACCTTATTAAGAAGTGGTAATCATAACCCATTATTCCTTCTAAATGCAATCTGGAAAGATCCCGGAACACACAATCAGCACAAGGAGAAGAGGGAGGGGGCACTGAGCAAAGAGCCATTCAGAGTGATTTTCGCTGCTGGGGAGGTACTTTATCTCAAACAGCTGTTCTGTGACACCCCCAGGGTACGCCGCATGAAGCTGGAGGTCCTGTGGCCCTAAAGAACACAACTCGGCCGCAGGGTCCAAGGGGCACCTGTCCCACATGAGATATCACCCAGGCCATTAGCAAGCACTGAACTGCGGGTGGGGTTTCCAAACTGCCATACAGAGGGGAGCCATTAAGCCAGGAAACAACTGGCCTGCCACAAGGAGACACTGATCTTCACAAACAACAATCCCTGGCTCCCAGCAAGGGCACCAGCTCCGAGCCACAACACAAGTTGTCTCACGGCCGGGCCCTGAGAAACCTAAGGACAGGTAAGTGAGAACACTATCTGGCTTCCAATTGCTCGGCCTTCCTGATCTTCTGGAAATACAGGTGGCTCAACAAACATAAACTTCCCAGGAAATGGACATTCAAGCCAAGCCAGCCTTGCAAGCGGGAAGCCTACCTGCCAATCCCACCCCGCACCTCAGTCTCATGACCTGTCCCTCTGAGTGCAACATGACAGAGAAGCAAAAGTCAACAAAACCAGCCCTACTGGCACTTTCCTCCTCACCAGGTAAACATGTATTAAGACTGTGTTTCTCAAACTTTTAAGATCAATTTCCCCTTTATTTTTATTTATTTATTTTTTAATTGGAGTCTCACTCTGTCACCCAGACTGGAGTACAGTGGCACACTCATGGCCACTGCAGCCTCGACCTTCCGGGCTCAGGCAATCCTTCCGCCTCAGTCTTCCAAGTAGCTGGAACTATAGGCATGTGCTACCACGCCCGGCTGATATTTTGTAGAGACGAGGTCTTGCCAAGTTGCCCAGGCTGGTCTTGAACCCCTGAACTCAGGCAATCCTCTTGCCTTCGCCTCCCAAAGTGCTGGGATTACAGGTTTGAGCCTCTGCACCTGGCTTATTTATTTTTTGAGTTAGGGTCTCACTCTGCTGCCCAGGCTGGAATGCTGTGGCACAATCATAGCTCAAATAATGCTCCAGTCTCAGCCTCCTGAGTAGCTGGGACTATAGGCATGTGTTACCACCGCTGGCTAATTTTTTTTTTTTAAGGGACAAGTCTCATTATGTTGTCCAGGTTGGTCCGGAACTCCTGGGTTCAAACAATCCTCCTGCCTCACCCTCTCAAAGTGCTGGGATTACAGGCATGAGCCACCATGCCCAGCTCAATTTCCCCTCTAGAAAAATGTGCAAATCTGACTTAGCCACTCCCAGAAACCCCAGATTCTGACACTTCAGCTTCTACTGTACAACATCCATTCCAACCTGGAATACCACACAGTCTCACTGGCTAAAGTTCAGTAGTGTTTTCTGAAGTCTGTACTGTTAAATAGACTTTTTTAATCTAAAAAAAAAAAAAGGATAAACTTAAAATGAAATCATGATAGTGAAAAACTCTGTTTTTCTTTTTTTGAGTCTGAGTCTCACTCTGTCGCCCAGGCTGGAGTATAGTGGCACACTCATGGCCATGACAGCCTCAACCTGCTGGGCTCAGGTGATTCTTCTGCCTCAGCCTTCCAAGTAGCTGGAACTACAGGGCATGCTACCACGCCCGGCTTATGTTTGTTTATTTACTGTACAAACGAGGTCTCATCAAGTTGCCCAGGCTAGTCTCGAACCCCTGGATTCAGGCAATCCTCTTACCTTGGCCTCCCAAAGTGCTGGGATTACAGGTTTGAGCCACTGTGCTCGGCCAATTACCACCATCCCTAAGACTTAGCCACCCTTCTGAGAGGTGGCAGGTCCCCCCTTGCGTGAAGCCTGATGAACCTCACTGCTCCAGGATACAGCTGAGCAGGAAGGCCAGCTGGCCCTGAGAAAGAGCCGTCCAGGATCCTGGACAGCCAGGCCAATTCAGAGTCCATTATGCTGGTACCTGCTCCAGGGGCCCTTGAAGCCCAATACAAGATGAATTAAGGGTCTTCCCAAAAAAGACAAAACCAGAACATGTGGGACGTGGGGTGTCTGTCACTCCCCAACTCCCCCGGCCTCCCAACACCAGCCATAAATACTCCCTGGGCATCAAGCAGTGGCATACCGGCACAGCCTCAAATCATGTTCGTCACCTCTCCCTCCTTCCAGTTTAATCAGCTCATTGCCGGGTGCAACTACTACTCATTTCCTTACAGCTATTTACCGCACCTCACCCAAGACCCTGCTCTCAGGTGGTCACAGACCAAGTTGAGGACAGTCCTGGTAGAGAGGAGAGACTCCTGACCTTTCTGCGAATGACTACATGTAAAATACTCCACGGACTCTTATGAAATGATAGTTGTACTTTTGGTGCTTGTTAACTGAGAAAATAACAGACAAAAGCCACTATGAAAAGCGAATTTCCAGTCCATGAATCGCAATAGCATCATATGCGTTTGAGAGCCAATCCTGTGCACATGAATGAGAATTTCCCCAGTGCACAGAAACCGGGGAGCGAGCCAGATGCACAGCTACTCGGAAAGACAGCACTGCCCTCTAGGGGTGCTCAGTTGTAAGTCAGGAACAGGGTAAGAGAAAGGAGTGGATCGCTGTGCTTGGCCTCAGTACCAGCCTAGCGCTCTGAGCCTAGAGGGGAAGGGGCCGAAGTCAATGTGACTAACAGTGGCAGGTGCTGAGTGCTGGAGAAACTAAGGCAGGCTGGGGGAGAGAGACGGAGGCTACTATGGAGTCCGGAGGACCAGAGGAGGTGGCACCTAAGCAAAGGCCTGAATGGGGTAGGAGAGCAAGCCAGGCCACTGTAAGTCCAGGGAGAGTCAGGACCAGAGAAGGTGGCCTGTGGCCCGCATCCAGTGTCGCCTCAGTTTCCAAGTAGCTGGAACTATAGGCATGCACCACCATACCCGGATAATTTTTTATTTCTTGTAGAGGTGACTTACAGACACAAGGCAGAGTATAACCAAAGGCCCTGAGGAGGCATGACCCTGACAAGGGGGCCAGTGTGCCTGAGAGGGTAAGTGGCTGGCTGAGAACAGCCAGAGCAGAAGTTGAGACACCCCAATCTCGGCCACAGCAGCCTCTGGCGTCTCAAAGTGTGCTGGGTGCCTCGCACAAGAGAGGAGCAGAAGAGTGATGCTTCCAAAGGGCCCTCTGCCTGCAGGGCAAGGAAGCCCGCAAAGAAGCGGGTGCGGACGCAGGGCAACAGCCAGGTGTGGCAGGGAAGCAGCAAGAGGGTCTCACCAAGGCGGCAAAGGAAAGGTGAGGAGGGGGCAGGCGGGCAGAGCCAACACCCTAAGCTGATCACGCAGATGTAGGTTCTGAGAAAGGGGGGCAGAGACGCTCCAAGCTGCGGCCTGGGCACCAGGCTCAGGGTGGTGCCCTGTCCTGAGGTGAAGGCCGTCCTCTGGGGGAATGAGAGCTGCTCTGCCAGCCACAGCCGAGGTGTCCACTGGTGGGGATGGGGACCGAAGCCACAGGCAGAATGAGACACCCACAGGAGGGGACACTGGATCAAGAAGAGACCAAGGGACGCAGAGTCCATTTCGACACTGGACGCGGGCCGCAGGCGACCTTCTCTGGTCCTGACTCTCGCCCATAAAACAGGCACTGCCCTCAACGCGAGGCCCAGAGGATGAATCAGTGACAAGCAGGCAGGAGTGCTGCCCAGACACTGGCAGAGTAGCATCACACGTCACTTCTCCAGCACAGGTCTGTGACTGATGCGTGGTTAAAATGAGAGAAGAGCCAGGCTCGGTGGCTCGGCCTGTAATCCCGCGCCTTTGGGAGGCTGAGGTGAGTGGACTGCCTGAGCCTGTGGGTTCGAGACCCGCCTGGACAACTTGGCGAGACCTCATCTCTACAATAAATCAAAAATGAGCCGGGCGTGGTAGCGCGCGCCTGTAGTTCCAGCTACTTGGAAGGCTGAGGCAGAAGGATCGCCGGAGCCCAGCAGGTCGAGGCTGCGGTGGCCGGGAGCGGCCACTGCACTCCAGTCTGGGCGACAGAGTGAGACTCCAACTCAAAAATAAATAAATAAATAAAAATAAAAAATAAAAAAATAAAATGAGAGAAGAGGATGATGAGTTACAACCAACCAACCAGTTGATCCCAGGGGAATTCCCTTGGTCACAGAAGTGCAGACTCCCTTCTGCCAGCGGCCACGGCCAAAGCCTCAGGAAGCAGCTATAGAGGCTGGAGGAACTGCAGCCTGGCCCGACGTGACTGAAGTGCACAGCATTGCCTCCACCTGGCTTCAAGCTTCCATCATCAGACCTTGTTACCGTGCGACTCAGGCAGAAAGCCTAGACAGGTCGTCCCCTCGAGTTCAATGCAGGTGAACTTGGGGTCCACCCTCTGCAGCTGCTGGGCGGCGGGGATGGTGCAGGGCGGTACTCAGCGCCAGGTGCCCCACAGGGAGCTGGCAGCTCCACGAGGAACACGGTCCCTCGGGACCCCCACCAGGGAGAAAAGACAACTGGGGAGTGCTCAAAGGATGCTGAGAGCCACCCCAGGGGATGCGGCCACAGCCAGGACACAAAAGGCAAAAAGGGCGTGAGGCAGGGGATGCAATACGCAGTGGAGGGCTGGGTGCCCGGCAGAGCGGGAGGGCACACCTTAGCACACGAGAGGAGGGGGTGAGGGGACAGGGTAGTGGAACATGCAGCTGGAAGATATGCGGGGCCAGGACCCCCACACCAGTACTCCATGACATCCTCAGCAGTCAGGGCTTGAAAGGGGGAGGGGAAATCCCACGGCATTGGACCCTCGGGGCAGGAAAGATGGGACAATGTCACCCCCAGTGGTCCTGAGACTCAGGCGGGTCTCTCTTGGCCACCTGTGCATGGGGCCCTCCCACTAAATACCCTCAAACCCTTCCAAAACATCTCTTCATGGAGGAGCTCAAAGCTCCTTAGCATTTAGGATTTGATTCCTCCTAGTGGAACTGGGCTGTGCTGTTTGTCAGAAACAGAGCACTCAGCTGACCTCTCTCTCACTTCCGTCTCAAAGAAACACCCCCATCTCTGGAGAGCATACACGAAAGTACCGGGAAGCTCCTCAGAGAGCAGGGAGGGACAGGAGGAACTTTTCACTCTAGTGTATCCTTTTTGTAGTGTTTCACTACTGTAGATATTCTCTATTAACAATTACTACTGAGAAAGCTAAAAGAGGAGGGAAGGGAGGGAGAGAGAGGAGAGAAGGAGGGAGGGAGGGAAGGAAGGAAACAAGTGCGTGAAGTCAGAGACCTATGTCCTTTTATCTTTCAAAAATCTTTAAGACATTGTCTACAAGACTTGGTCATGGAAAACTTCTCAAAGAAAAAAACTTCTCATCAGAGAAATGGAAAACTACGGTAATCTGCTCAGAGAATGTATCACTCAAGAAAACAATACGAGCAGAAATTCCTCAGGGGGACCCCCTCAGCACGGCAGCTGGTCCCCTCGTTCTCAGACCACACGAAGCCTGTGACACTGCGACGGAGCTGGTTGGCTCCTCCCGGGGACGTGTGCACCGCTCTGCATGTGGGTGACTGCCAGGAGCCTGCTGTTCCCCAACACTGGCCAGAACACCTGCCCTGGAAGCCTGCTAGAGCAGGTCAAGTTCCTCAAGCAGAAGCACTTAGATCCTCTGCACCTCCGTTTCCTTTTGTAAAATGGACATGATGATAAATGTTTCTACTTCATAAAGCTGCTGCTAGCCATCATCATTCTTCTTACCACATGTAACCCCATGCAGGCAGTCTTGATAAATTACAGAAATAAGGGGACCCTGATGCTCGACCCCTAGTCCTGTCTTCCGAGAGTGGCTGTAAAAAATCTCATCAGTAATCCAGGCCCGCAGCACGGATGAAGCTTCAAGCTAGAAAAAGCCCAGGAAAAGGCCCCACACACTGCAATGCACCCTCCACTCGACGATAACCAGAATAAAGGGCATACATGTTAATAACTAGTGGCAAACGCCACCTTCCTTCTACAAAGAACACTGTAAATTTGTAGGAGCAAAGAGGCTTTCACTGAGAAAGAAGACTGACCATGACAATTTCAAAGGAAGGGTTAGATGTCCCATGATACTACTTAAGACCAGGAATCCAAGCTGAAAGAAAAAAGTAGGTTAACCGGGTGCAGTGGCTCACGCCTATAATACCAGCCCTTTCGGAGGCTGAGGCAAGAGGATTGCTTGAGCCCAGGAGTTCAAGACCAGTCTGGGAAACATAGCAAAACCTCATCTCAAGAAAAAGAAAAAAGAAAAATTACCCTGGTGGCACATGCCTGTAGTTGTAGCTACTCAGGAGGCTGAGGCAGCAGGATCATTTAAGCCCAGGAGTTTCAGGCTACAGTAAGCTGTGATCATGCCACTGCACTCCAGCCTAGGTGACAGAGTGAAACTCTGTCTCAAAAAAAAAAAAAGAAAAAGTAGGTTAAATACAAATTGGAAATGGATGTGGTTGGCCTTCAATGTAGCGCAGGTTCTTCACATGTGACTGGCCTTGTCTGGGTCTGTATCCTCATTAGGAAGGAATAGGTGCTTGCTAAGGTCCTTTCTAGTGTCAAGATGTAATAGATATTGATAAATGAATACATGCTTTCATTAATGAGATTACCAGATTACAAATGCACGCATTAGAAGCATAACAGACATGGTGTGAGTGACAAGGAAAGCGAGACATTTCCCTGGCAGTTACGGGAGTTTTTCATTGGCAACATTCCTAGATTCCAGAGATGAACACGAATGACACAGGACACAAACACAACCATGAAATACACACGGCAGAAGCCAACATCAAACTTGATATTTACTCTTCCAAATAGAATTAAACTAAGTGAAGATTCTGTCAAACTTCATTGGGAAAAACTGAATTTGAGGATATTTCAGAGGAATATTTTGGGGATCTCAGAACCTTAAGTTAGGCCTGGATATAAAGTGGTCAAGAACTCAATGCCATTTCCAAGAAGTTTTTAAACTGATGGCTCCCCCAAACCCACAGGCCCTGCAATGCGGAGCTTTTTAAGCAGACGGCGAGAACTTGGCCCCAGCGCTGTCCTGCTCGCCCCACCCCCACCTCCCTTGCCCTGCAGTCTCCACCACCCGCAGCAGCAATGAATCAGCAGAGCTGTTCAGGGCCAAGCCTTGAAACGGATGGCTTGCAACCCTGGCAGTTTTCCACTTTGAAGTGCAAGCTTCTGAGAGCAACTTGGAAATCACCCCCAAGTGTGCTTGGCTCTTGGTCCTAAGACCGGAAGCTCAGAGGTTGGGGTGGGAGGAAGGGATGGAGACCAGACAGACACAGTTAGCAACGGCATGGGGGGACGGGAGGCTAGTGGGAAAAGAATGGAATATACACTCAGTTGTGTGAAAGACTGGTCAGAATCTAAATGTTCTGGCTGGGCGCAGGGCTCATGCCTATAATCCCAGCACTTTGACAGGTTGAGGCGGGAGGATCACTTGAGGCCAGGAGTTCAAGACCAGCCTGGGCAACAAAGTGAGACCAGTCTCTAAAAAATAAAAATAAAATTAAAAATAGGCTGGGCTCGGTGGCTCAGCCTGTAATCCCAGCTCTTTGGGAGGCCGAGGCGAGTGGATTGCCAGAGCCCGCGGGTTGGAGACCAGCCCAGGCAACTTGGTGAGACTTCATCTCTACAATAAATTTTAAAAATTAGCCAAGTGTGGTAGCACACACCTGTAATTCCAGCTGCATGTAAAGCTGAGGCAGAAGGATCGCTGGAGTCCAGCAGGTAGACACTGGGGTGGCCGGGAGTGTGCCACTGCACTCCAGCCTGGGCGACAGAGTGAGTCTCCAACTCAAAAAATAAAAAATAAAAATAAAAATAAAATAAAAATGAGCTGGACAGAGTGGCATGCGCCTGTAGTCCCAGCTACACAGGAGGCTGAAATAGGAAAATCGCTTGAACCCAGGAGTTTCAGGCTGCAGTGAGCTGTGATCACACCACCACCCTCCAGACTGGGTGACAAAGTGAGACTCCTGTCTCCTTTAAAAAAAAAAAAAAAAAGAGGGAATCGAAATGTTCTGTTTCATTCACATTTCTACCTTCATCTTCTCAACTTCCCAAACATACATATAAACCTGGGAAGACTCTTTATAGCCTATATGAAAAATAAGGAGCAACATCGATGATACACAAAAGGCTCTTAAAATCAATCAACCATGAAAACATATGTCCATACAAAAGTTTACATACTATGTTCACAGCAACATTATTCACAATGGTCAAAAGGTGGAAACCAGCTGGACTCGGTGGCTCAGCCTGTAATCCTGTGCCTTTGGGAGGCTGAGGTGAGTGAATTGCCTGAGCCTGTGGGTTCGGGACCCGCCTGGGCAACTTGGCAAGACTTCATCTCTACAATAAATAAAAAATTAGCCAGACGTGGTAGCGCGCGCCTGTAGTTCCAGATACTTGGAAGGGTGAGGTGGAAGGATCGCCGGAGCCCAGCAGGTCGAGGCTGTGGTGGCC
>NW_007053775.1:16459-21761 GCF_000164805.1 Carlito syrichta
GGCTCAGCCTGTAATCCCGCGCCTTTGGGAGGCTGAGGTGAGTGGATTACCTGAGCCTGCGGGTTTGAGATCCGCCTGGGTAACTTGGCAAGACCTCATCTCTACAATAAAATCAAAAAATTAGCCGGGCATGGTAACGCGTGCCTGTAGTTCCAGCTACTTGGAAGGCTGAGGCGGAAGGATAGCCAGAACCCAGCAGGTCGATGGTTCGGGTGGCTGAAGCAGCCACTGCACTTAGTCTGGGCGACAGAGTGAAACTCCAACTCAAAAAAGAAAAGATGTCCAGAAGAGGCAAATCCATAAAGATAGAAAGTAGACTAGTGGTTGCCCAAGGTGGGGTGGGGAGCTGGGGGGAGACAGAGTAAATGAGGGGTGACTGCTCATGGTTTCTTCTGGGGACAGTGAGACTGTTCTGAAATGAGAGAGTGGTGCCGGTTACACAACTCTGAATATATGAAAAGGATCGAACCATGCGCTTTAAATGAGTGAACTGCATGATATGGGAACTACATCTCAACTAAGCTGTTATAAAAAATTAATCAACAGAAAAATGAGTCAAAGAAATGAACAAGACTCCACAAAAGGAGAAATACAAGGGGTCAATATACACCATGTAGATAACAGGTGTTCAACTTCACTAACAATTAAAGAAACATAAATAGGCACAAGATACCACGTCTAGTATCAGACTGGCAAAGATGTAAAACACTGACATGTCCACGATGGGCCAGGTTATGTTCCCAGGGTGGATACTTCATATGGACATCAGCTAGCCAACATTGACGCAAACTGAAAATGCATGCTTTGGTTGGGCAAGAGTTAACTGACAAGGGTCCAGAGCCCAGATGCTATGATTTCTCCACCTGAGGAGCCATCTCTACCAGGGGCAAAGAAACTGTGATTCCTGGTAAGGAACTGTGGGTGGGACTGTGGCCTGTGCTAATAATAAGCTCCACTTGCTGAGCACTCCGAGGGCAGTTACTGGCAAGAGAAACCCGTGGGCTCGTTTCCCACACAGAGAGAACACCCCACCAGAGGCCATGATGGGAGTCGTGGGACAGCTGTGGTGGCGACCTCCTGCAGTGTCTCCTGCACATACACCACCTCATCGGTGCTCACAGCCATGCCATGAGGCGGGCATGAGCATGGTCACTCCTACTGAGCACATGGGTTGTCATTGACCTCGGCCTCACTGCCATGCCCAGACTCTGAGTGTGAAGGCCAAGTCCATCACACTCTAAAAACGGTGCTCTTTCCACTACAGACAAAGATAAAACCTCAAATGGCAGACACAGAATACGAGGTTCCACAGATCCTTAGTCTATACTAAATGGACACAACCTGTCATTAACAGGCACTTACCAACCCTTTTCCTTATACTAGTGAGTGTTACAAAACATCTGATAAAATTCAGTACAGGCATACGTCTGTAGTCCCAGCTATTTGGGAGGTTGGGGTGGGAGGATCACCTGCGGCCAGGAGTTCAGTGTGTGTGATGATCACACCTGTGAATAGCCACTGCACTCCATCCTGGACAACAGAGTGAAACCCCCTCCTCGAAAAAAAAAATTTTTTTAATTTAAAAAAAATTCCAGAGTGAACATCACTAATACTAAGCCTTAGTTCTAATATTCAGAGTTTGCTGCTGCCAGATGAAATCAAAATTAAAATATCGAAACATCTCAGTTTCCAGAAGCATGGCAAAAGCACCCTGGCCAACTTTCCCACAAACAGCTACAAATGCTGAAGGAAAATTATAAGACAGCTTTTAAAATGCTTGAAAGTACTTGACAGGTCATTTAGCAAGAGATAACTCACAAGGGCTGGAATCCAGAGTGCAAGAGGAGACTGGATACCGAGGGCATTTGCACAACTGAGCAGACTTGCCACCCCCACCCCAGGGAGGTCTCACAGGACCTCAGTGGAAAGAAGACTACAGAGAAATGACCTGTATCAAATCTTGATGCTGAAAGGAGGAGGGAAAAATCTTCCCTGAGAATGCGTAACTGGTAGCTGGCCCCCAGATGCACTGCGGCCCAAATCCACAAATATAAAGATTTTCTTCAGGCAGATGAAAAGTGATTCTAGAAATAAAATATTAAATGAAAGAAGGAATGAGGAACAGCAAAAGTAGTAAATAACAAATGAGTACATCTAAACAAGTGCTGAACTAATGATGTCTTATAAAAGTTTTAAAAGAACTAAAATACCTATGGAATAAAATTGGAGGAGGGAGTGATAGGAATTAAAGCATTCTAAGGTCTTTAACTGTTTGAGAGTAAGGTGTAAAGACACTGACTAAATGTAGACTTTGATAAGTTGTGTAAATTGAAAGCTATACTATGTTCATGAATCAGAAGACTCAATACCATAAAAATGTCAACTCTATCCAAATTGAGATGAGAGGAGACCCAAAAAACCCCAAGAATTATCTTTCGGTGAGTGGATCCCTTGTAGTACACTCGGAACTTGTTCCTCTGGAACCAAAGCTTTAATATGAAAGTTTGGAGAAGGTAGGTCACAATTTGTGGAAGAACTGTCTGGAGTTGTGGCAAACAGGCAAATAGCTCTTCCACCAAGACAAGGTGGAAGGATTGCCTGAACCTAGTAGGTCAACGCTGTGTTGGCCCTGAGTGTGCCACTGTACTCCAGCCTGGGTGACAAAGTAAGACTCCAAATAAAAAAAAAAAGAAAAGAAAAAAGAAAGGGTTTGGCAATAGCAGGACACTGCCAGGGGAGAGGGGAGTGGGGACACAACATCAATAAGGGTACCTGATTGCAAACCAGGCGAAGTAGGGACTGAAGGGAGGCCTGAATTTTACCTGTTGATGACCACCTGTATACCTTAATCCTGAATTGTACCCCACATCTTAAAAAAGAAAAAGAAAAATCAGCCCCCATCTCATACCATACACGAAAATAATTATGGATTACAGGTCTCAAGGTTAAAGGCAAAATAATAAAATGTCTTGAAGACAATATATATAGGGGAATATCTTTATGAACTTGAAGTAGAGCAGAACTTCTTAAAAAGAAACAAAAAGTGCTAATCATAAGAGAAGAAATTTGATAAATTACATTAAAATTAAGGATTTCTAAGACCAGGCATGATAACTTGCGCCTGTAATCCCGGCACTTTGGGAGGCCAAGGTGGGAGAATTGCTTTGAGTCCAAGAGTTCGAGACAAGCCTGGGTAACATAGCAAGATCCTGTCTCAACAAATAAAATAAATAAAATAAAATGTAAAAATAATTTCTGTTCATCTAAAAAAACACCCAACAACAACAAATACCAGCATGAAAAGACAAACTACAGACTAGAAGTGGATATTTACAACATACATAGCTATCAAAGGATTCGTATCCAAAATAAAATAAAAAACAAGTCTACAAGCAACCCAATAGAAAAATGAGCAAAAGACGTAAGTGGGTGTTTCAGAAAAGGTAAAATCTGAATGGTTGATAAGCATATGAAAATATGCCCAACTCACTAATGATCAGGAAAATGCAAATTAAAACCACATGAGCTATCACTGTACCCCCCATCAGATTAGTAAACATTTTGAAGGCAAATGATGCCATTGTTGAGAAGACATGAAGCAAGGAGAATTGCTGAAATGTAAATTGGGGAAACCACTGTGGAAACAACTTGGCATTATTTGGTACAACTGAAGCCGCACATACCCTGTGACTCAGCTCACTCCCAGCCACAGCCCCGGGAGGAGCTGGGCACACGTGGCCCAGGAACGTGCACGGTGGCACTGTTGGTCTCAGCAAGATACTGGAGATGACCCAAGTGTCCAACAATAGAAGGAATAAATAAATCTCACACAATGGAACATTATTCGTCAGTGAAAATACAGTACAACTATATGCAACACTCCAGCCTGGGCAACACAGTGAGACTCCAACTCAAAAAAAAAAGGAGCACATCACCACACCCAGCCTATTTTTTTGATTTATTGTTGAGATGAAGTCTCACAACGTTGCCCAGGCTGGTCTCTGGCAATCCTCTTGCCTCTGCCTCCCAAAGTGCTGGTATTACAGGCGTGAGCCACCGTGCCTGGCTCTAGCCTTTTCTTTATACTGAACATATTATTCTGTGTCTATCGAGTATTTAACAAAAACAACTTACAAAATTAAACAATGTTCTTTCTTGCTTTAAACACTGTTGTGAAGCATTAACTTGGGCGGCTGAGTGACAGACATTGGGAAAGTCCCTGAAATGCGAAGCGCTTCACACTCTGGGCTAAGGAGAGACAGCTGCCCAGGGGTGGGGACAGGGAGTGAGGAACACCTTCCCCTGGGGACAGGAGTGACTGCTCATATGAACAGGGCCACACAGGAAGCCCATGTGGGGTGGGGAGAGCAGATTCTCCTGCCAGATCTTTTAAGACCAGAAGCCGAGCTTGCTTTTGATGTCACTGTGAATCCACCAGGCCAGCTCTCTGACCGGCCCTCCACTCCCAGCTGGAATGTCCACCTCTGAGCCCTTGTGTTGCTGTTGAGACATGAGGGAACAACTCTCTGCTCTCACATGCCCTCTGCTGCCTTCCTTCCTTTGATGCCCAGGCCTAAGAACCATCTCTCTCTAGTCCATAACAAGTACTCTTGAATCCAGGAGCCAAACCTTGGTTCTCTGCACGTCTCAGTGCTGATGGCATTACTGAGGTCGCCCTTACTTGGCCCTGGGACCGTTCAGCAACTCAAGTCCATGGGAGTCCTGAGGGCAGCCCCCTCTCCCCCACACTCCACACACACTTGCTGCAAAGCCAAGTCACGTTGCACCACAGTGCTCACTCTTTCACCTCTATTATTTCAATCACTTAAAAACAGTGGCCAGCAAAAGGAAAAGATTATGATCTTCAGGACAATACACTCAGCACAGAATGTATTCAAAGTGTTTTGTGTTCTCAAAGGGTGGGGCCCCTCCCTGCAGTGATGTCCAATACCCAACATTGGGCCACCCTGCCAGATGCCACATCTGTGTATGTCTGTGCCACACATGCAAGCACCGTCCCTCAGGGAATTCCGGGACTGCAGAGTGAGCCATCTGGTCTTTTTCCAGGTAACTTGCTAGAATTCTAGAATTCTGAAACTCCACCCCCAGAGGCTGCCCTTTCAGCAATTGAAATAGGGACCAAGCCAAGCACTTGAAAAGGCTGTATGCCTTTATATGTGTACAGCAAACTCAAGCCACCTGACTTTCTTAAGAAACAGTCTTCCTAGCTGGGCTTGGTGGCTCAGCCTGTAATCCCGCGCCTTTGGGAGGCTGAGGTGAGTGGATTGCCTGAGCCCGCGGG
>NW_007053775.1:21781-25740 GCF_000164805.1 Carlito syrichta
GGGTTCGAGACCTGCCTGGGCAACTTGACGAGACCTCATCTCTACAATAAATCAAAAAAAGCAGCCGGGCATGGTAGCGCGTGCCTGTAATTCTGGCTACTCCGAAGGCTGAGGCGGAAGGATCGCCGGAGCCCAGCAGGTTGAGGCTGGGGTGGCCATGAGCGTGTCCCACTGCACTACAGCCTGGGCGACGAAGTGAGAGTCTGACTCAAAAAAAAAAAAAAAGTTATCTGGGAGGTGGAAGGGTGACTTAGTTTCCATAGCACACCCTTTATTTATTTTTTGAGTCAGGATCTCACTCTGTCACCCAGGTTGTGCAGTGGCAAAATCTTGGCTCACTGCAGCCTTGACCTCCTGTGCTCAGGCAATCCTTCTGCCTCAGACTCCCATATAGCTGGGACTACAGGTGCATGCCACCACACCTGGTTAATATTTTTTTTTTGTAAAGATGAAGTCTCGCTATGTTGCTTAGGCTAGTCTTGAACTCCCAGGCTCAGGTGATCCTCCTGCCTCGGACTAGCAAAGTGCTGGGGTCATAGGTGTGAGCCACTGTGCCGTCCAGCCAGCACACTCTTTAGAACCTTCTGGTTTTTCTACCTTGTGCATGGATTCCCATTCCAAACACTGTTCTTAAATTCTACACATCTTATTTTTTGATTCTGAAGTCCTCTTCTCCTAACATCAGAATACTAACTGCCAATTGTGAGACAGGGACTCCATCAAGTTCTTTGCATGTATTAGCTCATAAATAATTCCACCTAAGAAAGGTATTTGCCAGGTAACCATTACTCCCATTTACAACTGAGGAAACTGAGGTTTGGAGAGGTCAAATGCTTTGCCCAAAGGCATACAGCTAGTAACTGTAAAACTGGATATGAGGCCAGGCATGTCTGGCTTAGCAGTTCATGCTTCTAACCATCACCCTTTACTGCAGGGATTGGGGACAATCTTGGAGGTCACAGCCGGTGGGGGGGTTACTACTGGCATTTATGAGTAGAAACAAGGGATGCCACAGGACAACCCCCACAAAGACTCATCTGGCCCCAGATGTCAGTAATGTCAAGGCTGAGAAACCCTGCTGTACTGGAGAAAGACAAGGCAGAGAAACCACCTTCTGACAGCATCTCCTCAGCATCAGCTGAGGCCAGAGTTCACATGTCTATTTCCCATGCTCCGGCCAAATACCCAGTAAGCCAGTAGCAGGCCAGCCTCTCATCACATGGCACTCATGGCACACATGGCACTCCTCCCATCCAGCAATTACCAAGCACAGCTGTGTTCCAGGAAGTCACTACACAGAAGCAATACCAGGATAAATAAGACCTGCCCCTGCATCCAGGATGCTGGTGGGAAGACAGACAAGGAAAACGATGATTATAACTGAGGTAAAATGCACTAACAGAGATCAGAACAGGGTGCTAAGAAATCAGATGAGGAGCCTCAAACTCATTCGGTGTGGGAGGTTGGGTAGGGCTCAGAAAAGGCTTCCTGGAAGCATTTTAACTTGAAGGCAGATGGAATCCTCAAGACTCCTCATCAGGGTGTAGTATCTAGGAATCCAAAGTGTAATGGCTTTGACTACAAAGTCCTGAGGAAAGCAGAGGGCACAGAACACCCTCAACCCTCCCACGTATAACCAGGGAAGAGCGGCAGCCAGTTTCCCCATGGGTTTAGGGCTTCTTCAGTTTCAATCCTGATTGGCCTCTCCAGCTTCAAACCACCCTCCACCTTGCAGCAAGAGGTAACTCGCACTTATTAAGTGTCCACAGTCAGGCACAGTGGCTCACACTTGTAAACCCAGCAATTTGGGAAGCCAAGGCAGGAAAATCGCTTAAGCCAAGGAGTTAGAGACCAGTCTGGGCAACATAGCGAGACATAATCTACAACAAACAAAAAACATTAGCCAGGCATGGTGGCACACGCCTAGAGTCCCAGCTACTCGGGAGGCCGAAGTGGAAGGATCACCTGAGCCCAGGAGGTTGAGGATGCAGTGAGCTGAGATTGTGCCACTGCACTCTAGCCTGGGTGACAGCGTGAGACCTTGACTCCAAAAAAAAAAAAAAATTCTACTACACAGCAGACCCTGTGAATCACCTGCATGTCATTTTCAAAACAGTTCCATGACATAGATATTGGTTTTTGTTGTTGTTGTTGTTTTGTTTTGTTTTCAGTTGGCGTCTCACTCTGTCGCCCAGACTGGAGTGCAGTGGCCGCTCCCAGCCACCTCGACCTACTGGGCTCTGGCGATCCTTCCGCCTCAGCCTTCCAAGTAGCTGGAACTACAGGCGTGTGCTACCACGCCCAGCTAATTTTTTATTTACTGTAGAGATGAGGTCTCGCCAAGTTGCCCAGGCGGGTCTCGAACCCACAGGCTCAGGCAATTCACTCACCTCAGCCTCCCAAGGCGCGGGATTACAGGCTGAGCCACCGAGCCTGGCTATGACATAGATATTGTTAGTCCTATTTTACAGATGAGAAAACTGAGGCTCATAGAGGAAGTAACTGGTCCTCAGGACAGAGCCACTAAATGGAAGAGTTCACACCTGCTTCCAGAGGCCTGGCTGCCTTTATCTATCCGAGGGGAACTTGACAGTGAAGAGTCCAACATGTGCCATTCACTCTAAATCCTCCCACCTCTGTAGAGCCCTCCAGTGGTCAGGCAGTCCTCCCTGTGTTTGCCCACACACTCTTGACCAGACTCCGTGGCACTTCTGGAATGGCATTGCGAGTATGCACGTGGCTAGGAGTGCCTTGCTCCCGGAGGCAATCTGACTCAAGTCCGCATCCCTAGCAGCTAGCACGGTGTACAACACACACTGAGCCCAGAAAAAGAACCACACTGAATGCTTTAATGAGCCCTAACTCCCTGAGCCCCAGCGCCACAAACCTACCCAGAGTCAGAGCGGCCTGCCCTGGGGAGACACAGGCATGGGGAGGACGCCCAGCCCTCCTCCCCCAGTTCAGTGGATTTCCCCTCAGGCTGAGGCCATGGCCCCAAGCCAATAATCCCGTCACCCTGGGGATAGTGAGGGTTCTCTCAGCCAGCATCTCCTCCAGGACGGGAACTACCATCATGACTCGCCCTTTGGTTGTACACCAGATGCAGTAGCTGACTTACATTTGGGGACTGTGCTATACAAAAAGATATCTCTTTAAACATTAGAACTTTAAGAGGAATAAACATGTTTCCCTGCTCGCTTTCTCTTTTTGCCAGATGGGAGTTCACACTTGATGACAGGAGCTGGAGCAGCCAGCGTGGACCATGAGATGGAAACCGGTGTTTGAGCAAGAAGAGCCACTTGGTCAAAGGAGCCCTGTTCCCAGATGACCCCCAGAATAGAGTAAGCTGCTCTTCCAGCTCTGGACTGCGTACTTCCAGAATGTTCAGGAGCAAGGACTAAACTTTTATTTCAGCCACTGTATTTTGGGATCCTTTTGTTGGAGCATTTTAGATTATACCTTAAAACAAGGTGTGAGCATCGCCCAGTGATTAATCCACTTTGGTCTTTGTTGGTAAAACAGTAAAAGTAATATCAACAATTTCCCAACCAAACTGTAACTAGGATTTTGTCATTACTGTATGTGTGTGTGTGTGTGTGTGTGTGTATGTATGTGTGTATGTGTGTGTGTGTGTGTGTGTGTGTGTGTGTATACACACATACATATACTTTGTCATTACTGTATATATACATATATATACACATATGTATATACTTTTTTCTTTTTTGAGTTGGGAGTCTCACTCTGTCGCCTAGGCTGGAGTGCAGTGGCTGCTCTCGGCCACCGCAGCCATGACCTGCTGGACTCCGGTGATCTTCCGCCTCAGCCTTCCGAGTAGCTGGAACTACAGGCGCGCGCTACCACGTCCAGCTAATTTTTGATTTATTGTGGAGATGAGCTCTCGCCAAGTTGCCCGGGCGGGTCTCGAACCTGCGAGCTCAGGCAATCCACTCACCTCA
>NW_007053775.1:25760-28241 GCF_000164805.1 Carlito syrichta
TTCATGTAAATGAATAGAAAATCAGCATAATAAGAGCTGAGAGAAACAGTTTCCACAGTGTCACCTTTTTCAATAATCTCTTGTTTTTCAATTTCAATAGGTTCTTTGACAATGACCTCTACCTGATTTTCCCAATATTGCTAATTATTACAGTCATTACCAACTACCCTCATGGTTTTGGTATTTTGGGTTCTGATATGTGCTACTAAAAAGTCAGGTATTTTTATTGATATGACACCATTATTTTAGAAACCAAATAAATCTGAAAATTATTTGCATATTGATTGCATACATAAAAAGTTCTCTACTGTATTCAAATTTTGCATTAAAAATTAAAACTCCAGATTCCTCAAGAAGAGGAAGAAAATGACAATTGATACAGTAAAGTTTCATTTACAGTAATCATTCTAATCTGGTTCAAAGTCTTTCTGCACAAGAGCTATATACATCTGACAGTTTTGAAATTGAAACAGGTAACTCTGCTTGAAGGATCTAGAGATCCAAGATAAAACCACAGAAAAGACACAAATGAACCAGAAAAAATTTCTTTCAGACAAAGAAATACAACTCTCTCTGCAAAGAGTGTACACGATATATATATATATATATATATATATATATATATATATATATATTTATATATTTATTTATTTATTTTTTGATTTGGAGTCTCACTCTGTCAC
The DNA here is from genome assembly GCF_000164805.1 of Carlito syrichta. NCBI lineage: Eukaryota > Metazoa > Chordata > Mammalia > Primates > Tarsiidae > Carlito > Carlito syrichta. Next base: position 26,444 of record NW_007053775.1, read on the forward strand.
CCAGACTGGAGTACGGTGGCTGCTCCCAGCCACCGCAGCCTTGACCTGCTGGGCTCCGGCGATCCTTCTGCCTCAGCCTTCCGAGTAGCCAGAATTACAGGCATGCGCTACCACGCCCGGCTGATTTTTTGATTTATTGTAGAGATGAGGTCTCGTTGCCCAGGCAGGTCTCGAACCCATGGGCTCAGGCAATCCACTCACCTCAGCCTCCCAAAGGCGTGGGATTACAGGCTGAGCCACCGAGCCCTGCTCACGATTTAATTTTTAAAGCTATCTTGAAAGGGTGATTTGAATCATGTTGAGCCTAGAGAAAAAAGACAAACTGATCTGATCTGTTTCAACCTTGAGTATTACAGACATACCTCAGATTTCCAAATAGCCCAGGCTACTCTGTTCTGCAAGTTTGTCTGTGTGAACTCCAGCTTGGCTCCCTTCGTCCAGTTCATTACCTGAATCAAAGACACCCAAGTGGAGAAAATCTTATGAGACCCTGAAGGGATCTGCTCCCTAAGAGCTGCCGCTTTATCAGGCATCAAGCAGGCAAGTCCAGAGCACTTAACACAGAGCCTGGCACAAAGTAAGTGCTCAGTAAAAAAAAAATTTTTCCAGCCTCCCAAGTAGCTGGGACTACAGGTGCATGCCGCTATACCCAGCTCACTGTGTTGCCCAGGCTGGCCTCAAACTCCTAGCCTCAAGTGATCCTCCCACCTTGGCTTCCCAAAGCACTGCGATTACAGGAATGAGTCACCATGCCAGTCTTCAATAAATGTGACATTGGATCATTATTGGCCCACCACATACCAGACAACGTGCTGGAGCTGGGACAAAGACGAATAAACGGGTCAGTGTGTCAACATCCATCGGTCAAAAACTGGGGTAGTCCTAACTCCTCTCTGCCCCTAACTCCCTCACTGAAGTAATCACCAAGCTTTGTCAATTCTGCCTCCAAAATCATCTCTCCCTACCCTCTGTCTCCAACCTCACCCAAAGTCACCTGTCCTTCTCACCTGGATTATTCCTCCAGGCGCACTGCCTTGGACACATTCTTCACATAGCCAGAGTGATCTTTCTAATCCACAAATCTGATTCTTGAGTGGCCTCTCATTAACCTAAAATTTAAAGCCCTTAACTAGGTTTACAAGGTCCCCTAAGACCAGACCACAGCCTGCCACTTTAGCCTTCTCTCTCACTTTTCTCTCTCTGCAGAGAAGAGTTTTCTCACCAACTGCGCCTTCAACCGAAAAGGCTACCCTTTTCCTGCGACACTCCCCTAAGCTTCCTTTACGTGTCAGCTTTCTAGGAGACAGAAGTCTCCCAGGATTCACCTTGACTGAAGCGCCTCCACTCTGTGCTCCCAAAGCAAGGAGCGCTCTTCCTCCACCACAGCGGTGCACCCGAATTGCTTGTGTATCTGCAGGTATCCCACACGCGTCTCTGAGCTCTGGGTGATGATGACGACGGGGATACGACTAATAACGTTAACAAGCACTTAGAACGTACTCTGTGCCAGTGGCTGTTCTAGGCACTTTGCATCTGTGACCTCATTTAACTTTTATAACAAGTTTAGGAGGCAGCCTTCAGCATCATCTCTGCTGTAACGACGAGGAAACCAAGAGAAACCAAGAAAGAAAGAGCCGAAAGCGCCTAAGGACACAGCACGGCGTGGGGAATTCAAATCCCGCCGCCGGACCCAGATTCACACTCCTAACCTCTACCACAGGGTCGCAATCCTCAGAACCTATCAGGCGCTGCGGGACGAATGAATGAATGAATGAAAGAATTTCATCGAAAAGCGGTG
>NW_007053775.1:28502-31562 GCF_000164805.1 Carlito syrichta
CAGCTGCCCCCCAATCTCCCGCCCGGCAGCGTCCCCTCAGCCCCGGTTCGAGTCCCAATCCCCTTCCCTCCCCTCCCCCACGCAACCGTTCCCGGCGTCCCACCGCGCCGCACCCTCCGCCGCCTCCGCCCCGGCTCCCGGGACTTCCCCGGCCCCGGGCGCCTGTTGACCCTCACCTGCCATGTCCCGGACCCCACCACAGAGGGAGGTGCATCACGGCCGCGAGAAGGCCAGGGACGGCACTCGAGAGCAGACAAAGGGCGCCGCCATATTAGAGTCGGGCGGAACCGACCTCGCTGGCTTCCCGGCTGCAACTTCCGGCGCATGCGCAGCTTCCGCGCTCGATGCGCGACCGCGGACGGGCGCATGCGCCTAGCTGTCCAAAGGTTACACCTTGGAGTACTTCTGCGCTGAGAAGTGTTCTCATTGTTACTTACCCTACCTTGGTTTCTGTTCCGGGTAGGACAGTAACCGCTTCGTTCGGCGCTTATTGTGTTCCAGGTACCGTGCTGAGCGTTGTACGTGCATTATCTCATGGACTCCTCACACCAATCATAAAAGACGATTATTCTCCCTATCTTGAAGAAGGGAAGACAGGTTCGAAAAGGGCGAATGAATTGCCCGTAGTCACACATCTTGTAAGCGATGGAGCAGAGTTATGAATCTAGTTGTGACTCCAAAGCTGGAAATCCCGATTATGTTCTTCTACTTTATTTTTTTATTATTATCATTTTTTCTCTTTGAGTCGGAGTCTCACTGTCGCCCAGGCTCACAGCCACCGCAGCCTCGACCTGCTGGGCTCAGGTCATCCTCCCGCCTCAGCCTGCCAAGTAGCTGGATCTACAGGTGCGTACCACCATGCCTGGCTCCTTTTTTGATTTATTGTAGGTCTCGCCAAGTTGCCCATGGGCTCAGGCAGTCCTTTCACCTCGGCCTCCCAAAGTGCTGGGATTATAGGCGTGAGCCGCAGTACCCGGCTTTTTTTTTTTTTAAGATGGGGGGTACAAAGCAGGATTAGGTATCCAGGTGGACATCATACAGGTAAAATGTGGGCCTTCCTTTGTTCCTCACTTTGCCTAGTTTGAGATCAGGTACCCTTATTGATATTGTGTCTCCACCTCCATCCAGGCAGTATCCTGCTACTGCCAATCTTTTTTTTTTTTTTGAGTTGGAGTCTCACTCTGTCGCTCAGACTGGAGTGCAGTGGCTGCTCCCGGCCACCGCAGCCTCGCCTGCTGGGCTTCAGCGATCCTTCCGCCTCAGCCTTCCGAGTAGCTGGAACTACAGGAGCGTGCTACCACGCCCGGCTAATTTTTTTTTATTTATTGTAGAGATGAGGTCTCCCCAAGTTGCCCAGGCTGGTCTCGAACCCATGAGCTCAGGCAGTCCTCTCAGCTCAGCCTCCCAAAGTGCTAGGATTATAGGCATGAACCACCACACCCGGCCCTACTCCCTTGTGTTTTTGCCACATGGATTTGGTAAGAATTCCAACTCTGAGTGAATCCAGTTGCCCATTTTCTTTTTGCCTGCACCCAAACAGCCAGGCACTGCTGGAGAAAGTACCCAGCGCGAAGACTGTTTCCTACTAATGGATGACCACTAGTCTTCAGTGGGACTACAATAAATGCTGGTCTGGCAACTCACTCCCCCTCCTCTCTTCACAATATTTAGAGAAACTAAAAACTCAGCAGTTGACTTCAACCTCCCTCTACCTTTTTTTTTTTTTTTTTTTTTTTTTAGGCAAGAGTTTACTATTTTGTCCAGGCTGGCCTCAAACCCCTGGGCTCAAGTGATCCTCTCACCTTAGCCTCCTTGGCAGCTGGGCTTTTACAGGGGTGCACCATTGCAGCCAAACTGATTTTACCCCTTCTTTCAAAAAAATTGTTTTGATTGCAGTAAGACATAATGAGTCCTACCATCGAAAAAAGTTTCATGTGTACAATGCAGTATTGTCAACCATAGGAACAGGCTGGGTGTGGTGGTGCACCTGTAATCCTAGCTACTTGAGAGACTGAGGCAGGAAGATCACTTGAAAATAGGAGTTTGAGGCTGCAGTGAGTTATAATCACACCACAGCATTCCAGTCTGGGCAATGTCTCACCGCAGCCTCGACCTCCTGGGCTCAGGAGATTCTTCTGCCCCTAGCCTCCGAGTAGCTGAGACTACAGGCATGCAACACCACGCCCAGCTTTCTTTTTCTTTTTCTTTTCTTTCTTTTTTTTTTTTAACTTTTTGTAGAGATGAGGTCTTGCTGTGTTATTCAGGCTGGCCTCAAACTCCTGGGCTCAAGCAGTCCTCCTTCCACAGCCCCCCAAAGTGCTGGGATTAGAGGTGTGAGCCACCACACTCAGCCAAGATTTTGTTTTTTATAAAGGATTAGTGGCCATTCCACAGGCTGGGAAACAGCTTCCAGCAAAGACCAGAGATAGGCACTTCTAAGGAAGAGGCATTGGACAGAAATTTAAGATGAAAAAATAGGCTAAATATACAGATTTAACAGGTTACAGAAGGAGCTATGAATATTCATAGAGTTTGTCCTGAAACATGTGTCCTGAAATATGTGTATTAGCTGGGCTCGGTGGCTCAGCCTGTAATCCCAGCACTTTGGGAGGCCAAGGCGAGTGGAGTACCCGAGCCTGCAGGTTCAAGACCCACCCAGGCAACTTGGTGAGACCTCATCTCTACAGTAAATAAAAAATTAGTCAGGCGTGGTAGCGCGCACCTGTAGTTCCAGCTACTTGGAAGGCTGAGGCGGAAGGATCACGGGAGCCCAGCAGGTCGAGGCTGCAGTGGCTGGGAGCGTGCCGCTGCACTCCAGTCTGGGCAACAGAGTGAGACTCCAACTCAGAAAAAAAAGAAACGTGTATTGAACAAACATGCTTGCAACATAAGACCCATGTTCACTTTGGGATGGAGACTTAATATTTCAATGTATTATGGGCAGCCCCTTTGGGTCCCCTCCCACTGTGGGAGCATTTCTGTCCTCTCAATAAATCCTGCTTTGGGCCGGGCTCGGTGGCTCAGCCTGTAATCCCAGCACTTTGGGAGGTCGAGGTGAGT
>NW_007053775.1:32151-34941 GCF_000164805.1 Carlito syrichta
GAGATGAGGTCTTGTTGCCCAGGCGGGTCTCGAACCCGCGGACTCAGGCAATCCACTCACCTCAGCCTCCCAAAAGCCCGGGATTACAGGCTGAGCCACCAAGCCAGGCTAATTTTTTGATTTATTGTAGAGATGAGGTCTCGCCAAGTTGCCCAGGAGGGTCTCGAACCTGCCGGCTTAGGCAATCCACTCACTTCAGCCTCCCAAAGCGCGGGATTACAGGCTGAGCTACCGAGCCCAGCTAAAAGATCTTCTTAGTATACAAAAACATTCTAGTGCACAGGCTCTATAAAATGGCCACAGTGGCTCCTCTTGAGAGGCTGAGCTAGCAGACCCTAGATCTCTAAAAAAAAAATTTTATTAAATAGAAATAAACCAATAGGCCGGGCACAGTGGTTCACACCTATAATCCCAGCACTTTGGGAGGCCCAGGTGAGAGTATTGCCTTGAGCCCACAAGTTGAAGACCAGCCTGGCAACTTGGCGAGACCTCACTCTACAATAAAAAATAAGCCAGGTGTGGTGGCCTGTGTCTGTAGTTCCGGCTACTTGGAAGGCTGAAGTGGAGGAATCACCCAGAGCCCAGCAAGTCAGCGCTGGGGTGGCCATAAGCGTGCCACTGCACTCCAGCCTGGGAAACAGAGTGAGACTCCAACTCAAAATAAATAAACAAATAAATACACAAACAAACTAACTGAAAAGCTAAAACATATTTCCCAGACCAAGTTGCAGTTAGAATCCCAGCTATGGCCGGACTTGGTGGCTCAGCCTGTAATCCCAGCACTTTGGGAGGCCAAGGTGAGTGGATTGCTTGAGCCTGTGGGTTCGAGACCCACCCGGGCAATTTGGTGAGACCTTGTCTCTACAATAAATCAAAAAAGAATTAGCCAGGCATGGTAGCGCGTGCCTGTAGTTCCAGCTACTTGGAAGACTGAGGAGGATGGATCGCCGGAGCCCAGCAGGTCGAGGCTGCGGTAGCCAGGAGCGTGCCACTGCGCTCCAGTCTGGGCGACAGAGTGAGACTCTGACTCAAAAAAGAAAAGAATCCCAGCTATGGATAGGTTCTGCCAGTCAGTGGGATCTGGAAGGTGGATGTGAGGCAGTAGCCCTGATCCCGCTTTTGGCTGATCATCTGATGACAAGCAGGGACGTACTAATGGAGGGGCTTGCAGCAGTGCATGGTGGCAGGCGCCACTTCATGAGTATTCAGAAGCATCAGTGTGGTAGTGACAGCCTAACCCAGCATCCCAGTGCCTGGGAACCAGCTTCTAAGCCAAGGTGCACTCTTGAATGCAGTAATTCCCATAGTGGCCTCTTGATTCCTTGTCTTCCTGATGGTGGCAGAAGTAATAGTTCCTGACTGGTGAACTGCTACTGGAGGCCCAGTCTAGTGACCCTCCTTCAGCCCTTAATGCTCTGTAGTGAAGTCCTCTCTGCTTAGAAGAAGCCTAGGCTCAACATGAGGAATCTTTGTGATGACAGAGAGGTTCTGTACCTCGACTGTGTAAATGTCAATGTCCTTGTGATATTGTATTATAGTTTCACAGGATGTTACCATTGGGAGGAAATGGGTAAAGGATACAGGGGAAACTTGGCATTATTAATTTGTTTGTTTGTTTTTGAGTCAAAGTCTCACTGTTACCCAGGCTGGAATGCAGTGGCATGCTCACAGTCACCACAGCCTCGACCTGCTGGGCTTAGGTGATCCTTCCACCTTACCCTTCCACATAGCTGGAACTACAGGCAAGCATCACCATGCCAAGCTAATTTTTTATTTTTTTTTGAGTTGAGGTCTCACTCCGTCGCCCAGGCTGAAGTGCAGTGGCATGCTCACGGCCACCGCATCCTCAAACTTCCGGGCTCAGGCAATCTTTCCACCTCAGCCTTCCAAGTAACTGGAACCACAGGCACAGGCCACCACGCCCAGCTGAATTTTTGATTTATTGTAGAGATGAGGTCTCGCCAAGTTGCCCAGGCTGGTCTTGAACCCCTGGACTCAGGCAGTCCTCTCGCCTCCATCTCCCAAAATGCTGGGATTGTGGCAGAGAGGGGGCTGGTAGCAGTTAAAAGTATTCCTTTTAAAAATCAATCAACAAGCTCTGAAAACCCCCCAGACCAGTTTTGTTTGAGAAAAACCAAATAGCCAAGGACCCACAGCTTTCATGGAAATGCAAAAGAGCAACTAATTCACAGACTTATCCAAAACCCCTCTTTTTTTTTTTTTTTTTTTTTGAGTTGTTGGAGTCTCACTCTGTTGTAGAGATGAGGTTTATTGTAGAGATTTATTGTAGAGATGAGGTCTCACTGCCCAGGCGGGTCTCGAACCCACGGGCTCAGGCAACAAAACCCCTCTTTTTAAGTTGACAGTTTACAACCCTGCTTGCCTTGCATTTCCTGGAGACCATTTGTTCTTTGAAAGATCTGATTTTGCTGAGTACAACCTTGTAAATTCCAAAGAAAATATGTAATCGCTCAACACGACCCCTTCCCTTACCTAAACGAAGGTATAAGACCCCTCTTCTCCCTTTCTGGGGGGGTCGGCCTAAGAGTGTTAGCCTGCTGAGTCCGCAGGCGTAAATAAAATTGCCATTTCCTGGCCAGTCTCGGTGGCTCAACCTGTAATCCCAGTGCTTTGGGAGGCCAAGGTGAGTGGATTGCCTGAACCCACGGGTTCGAGACACACCTGGGCAACTTGGCGAGACCTCTTTTCTACAATAAATAAAAAAATTAGCCAGGCGTGGTATCACACACCTGTTGTCTTAGCTACTCTGACGACTATGGCAGGGGGGTC
>NW_007053775.1:34961-35631 GCF_000164805.1 Carlito syrichta
GCACACCTGTAGTTTCAGCTACTTGGAAGGCTGAGGCGGAAGGATCACCGGAGCCCAGCAGGTCGAGGCTGTGGTGGCCAGGAGCGGCCATTGCACTCCAGTCTGGGTGACAGTGAGACTCCAACTCAAAAAAAAAAAAAATTGCCACTTCCTATAATAGTCTTGGTGTCACGACCTCTCTATCTTCCCGCTGCAGGATTACAGGCGTGAACCAAAATGCCCTGTTCATATTATTTCTTACAATTGCATGTGTACCTACAATTATTTCAAAATAAAAAGTATAACTAAAAAGAAAGGCCTGACCAGGCACAGTGGCTTATGCCTATTATCTCAGTCCTTTGGGAGGCCAAGGCAGGAGGATCACTTGAGGCCAGGAGTTCAAGACCAGCTTGGTCAACACAGCAAGACCTAATCTCTAAAAATGAAAAATAGACTGGGCACAATGGCTCAAGCCTGTAATCCCAGCACTTTGGGAGGCTGAGGCAGGAGGATCACTTGAGGCCAGGAGTTCAAGACCAGCCTGGTCAACATAGCGAGATCTCATCTCTAAAAATGAAAAATAGACTGGCCACGGTGGCTCAAGCCTGTAATCCCAGCACTTTAGGAGGACTGCCTGAGCTCAGGGGTTCGAGACCAGCCTGAGCAACTTGGTGAGACTTCATCTCTACAA
>NW_007053775.1:35651-38527 GCF_000164805.1 Carlito syrichta
GTAGTGCACACCTGTAGTTCCAGCTACTTGGAAGTCTGAGGTGGAAGGATCGCCTGAGCCCAGTAAGTCCAGGCTGCAGTGGCCATGAGCGTGCCACTGCACTCCAACCTAGGCAACAGAGTGAGACTCCAACTCAAAATAAAAACAAAAATAAATAACAATAAAAATGAAAAATAAAAAAATTAGCCAGGCATGGTATCACACACCTGTTGTCTTAGCTACTCTGACGACTATGGCAGGAGGATCACTTGTGCCCAGGAATTTGAGACTGCAGTGAGCTATGAGCACACCACTGCACTCCAGCCTGGGTGACAAAGTGAGACTCTGTTTCTCAAAAAAGAAAGAAAGAAAAAAGGCCAGCGAATTTCTATTTCTGTAGGCAGTTGACGCTCAGGTGTGGAAATCAGAGGACTGCATTTGAAGGTGATATAGGCCTAACCCACTTTAGGCAGGCATAGCAAGAGTTCTATACATCGTCAGTGTCACACTAAGTATCGTTGCCTGAGAAAAGTGCCCGGTGAAGATAAAGCATTGGCAGATGGGAGTGGTGACTGCAATTGACCATCATGGTGGAAGTGAGGACTACAGGGACTTTGGAGTGGGCTGGCTGCTTAGAATTGCACTGAAGAACTTCAAAAAAGAAAGATTTGAGAGCTTTAAATTCTTAGCTCAGGGCAGGGGCAGAGAAGCGCCTGTGGGGCCCGGCGTTCCTAACTACTGTAAAAAATGTATCATCTCCTGTAGCCACAGGGCTCTTGTAGCCAAAAATTGAACAAAGCTGATCCTGCAGGTTGCTGATTTGTAATATAATTGCCATGTCAGCTGTATGTACAGCTTGGCCAGGTGCATGGAATGGTGGGGAGAAGTGGCCCTTAGGAACTGAAATGGGGATATTTGGGTGGATGCAGATGACTGTGTTTTCTGACTCCCCAAATCCAGAATCCAGTGAGATTTTCTTACCAATAGAAGCAGCCCCTCCTCCCATCTGATGAGGATGATGCTGCTTTCTCTGGGAAGTGTGATGACCTTGCCTGAGCAAGTCATTTTGCAAGGAGACACTTAATTCTCTGAGACTACTCCACCGCCCAGACCCGCAAGGAGGGTCGGATTCCAGAATGCCCCAGGAGACATGCACAGAGTTTGACCAAGGAGGAGATGGCTTCTATACCACAGCAAAGCCAACAAATAAGCAAACCTTGGCTAATTAGATGAGCTGAAACCTAGGAAGTACGGGTGCAACTGGATTCTAACGGTGCAAGGTCAGAGAAAAAGAACATAACATTAGATTTGGCTGAATTTATCAATATAAGTGCATATTTCAGAGCTTTGGGGTTTTCATGTTCTAGCTGGAAATGGTTCCAACAGCTCAATTGGTTTATTAAAACCTGGACTTCATTTATAAAATAAAACTGAGGCTGAGCATAATGGCTCATGCCTGTGACTACAGCACTTTGGGAGGCCAAGATGGGAGAATTGCTGAAGCTCAAGAGTTCAAGACCAACCTGGGCAACATAGCAAGGTCCTATCACTACCAAAAAGAAATAATAATTTTTAAAAGATTTATATAATCAAGCTGATAAACTAAATTGTATAAGTACAATCTAGCCATTTGTCAGTTTACCTATAGCTCTTCAAGTGTATGTCTACAAAGTGGCCAACCACTTAAAATTCTCCTTACAGGCTGGGTGCAGTGGCTCACACCTATAACCCCAGCCCTTTGGGAGGCCGAGGTGAGAGGATTGCCTGAGCCCATGGATTCATGTCTACAATAAATCAAGAAAAATTAGCCAGGTGTAATGGCACACGCCTGTAGTTCCAGCCACTTGGAAGGCTGAGGCGGGGGGATCATCTGAGCCCAGCAGGTCAAGACCGTGGTGGCCATGAGCATACCACTGCACTCCAGCCTGGGCGACAAAGTGAGACGCTGACTCAAAAAAAAAAAATCTCCTTACTGGGAAAATGCAAGGTTGCCCACATGGAAATAATAACTGAGCTTTGGGAGGGCATTGGAATGGCAGGTAGATAAGGCTGGAAACCCTGGAGATGGTGACGGGCCCTGTGTCCCCCTCTGTCAGCTGACAGGGGCATGGAAGGGGAGAAGCTTGGAGCTGAGGCACCCAGTTAGTCAAACACTGAAGCAACGGTCCTGAATGAGTAACGAGGCAAGTCGTGATCATTCACTGGCTCCATCAACACACATCCTGCCCCAGCATTCCAGTCCAAATTCTTGCATTCCTTCTCTGCTATTCCAAGGGTTGCTGGCATGCAGCATATCATAACGTTTGTTTTTCTTCCTCTGCTTATTTGTCCTAAAAAAGTAATAAAATATTTTCTTCCCTTTCTTTCCTCCCTCCCTTCCTCCCTCTTTTCTTTTCCTTTCTTCTTGCCGGCCTGCCTGCCTTCTTTCTTTTCTTCCTTTCAAGACAGGGTCTTACTCTGTCACCCGGGCTGGAGAACGGTGGTACGAACATAGCTTACCACAGCTTTGATCTCCTGGGCTCAAGTGATCCTCCTGCCTCAGCCTCCCAAATAACTGGTACTACAGGTGTGCGTCACCATGCCCAGCTAATTTTTAAAAATGTTTTTGTAGATTCAGGGTCTCACTATGTTGCCTAGGCTGATTTTGAACTCCTGGCCTCAAGCGATCCTCCAGCCTTGACCTCCCGAAGTGCTGGAATTTTAGGTGTGAGCCACTATGCCCAGCTAATAAAACATTTCTTATATGTCTGTCATCCAGATTCAGAAGTTAAGTTTTGCTACATATACTTAATACATGTTTTGTTTCTTTCTTTTTTAATTGAAGTGTTTTATTTGTTTTATTATTATTATTATTATTATTTATTTTTTTTGAGTTGGAGTCTCACTCTGTCGCCCAG
>NW_007053775.1:38835-43042 GCF_000164805.1 Carlito syrichta
GGGCTATCCTTCCACCTCAGCCTTCCAAGTAACTGGAACTGTAGGCGCAAACCACCATGCCTGACTAATTTATTTGTTGAAGAGACAAGGTCTTGCCATGTTGCCCAGGCTGATCTTAAACTCCTGGACTCAGGCAGTCCTCTTGCCTCTGCCTCCCAAAGTGCTGGAATTAGAGATGTGAGCTACTGTGTCTGACCAAAGAAGTATTTTAAATCAAATCTGGCCAGGCTTGGTGGCTCAGCCTGTAATCCCAGCACTTTGGGAGGCCAAGTCAAGTGGATTGCCTGAGGCCGCAGGTTCAAGACCAGCCCAGGCAACTTGGCAAGACCTCATCGCTACACTAAATCAAAAATTAGCTGGACATGGTAGCGTGTGCCTGTAGTTCCAGCTACTTGGAAGGCTGAGGCGGAAGGATCACTGTAGCCCAGCGGATCAATGCTGGGATGGCCGTGAGCAGCCCAACTCAACTCCCAGACACTCACTACAGCCTGGGGTGAGACTCTAACTCAAATCCCAGACGTGATGTCATTTCACTGTGCATAATGATAGTTCAGTGTGCAACCATTAAAAATTTTCCACAATGCTCTGATGGTGCCCAACAACATTAAGGATCATTCTCGGGAATCATTTAATATCCAGCCATAGTCAAATTTCCTAATTGTCTCCAAGTGTCTTTTAATGACTGCTTTGTTCAAATCAGGATTCATGCAAAGCCCTCTTGTCATAGTCCCAATTGGATGGTGGTGTTTTTTTTTGTTTTTTGTTTTTTGTTTTTTGTTTTGAGTCGCAGTCTCACTCGGTCGCCCAGACTGGAGTGCAGTGGCCGCTCCCGGCCACCGCAGCCTCGCCTGCTGGGCTCCGGCGATCCTTCCGCCTCAGCCTTCCGAGTAGCCGGAATTACAGGCACGCGCCACCACGCCTGGCTGATTTTTTGATTTATTGTAGAGATGAGGTCTCGCTGCCCAGGCGGGTCTCGAACCCGCGGGCTCAGGCAATCCACTCACCTCAGCCTCCCAAAGGCACGGGATTACAGGCTGAGCCACCGAGCCCGGCGGGTGGTGTTTTTAAAATTGTCTTTTGATTCGCTTTCATTCCAAAGTAATCCCTTCTCTCTCTCTCTCTCTCTCTCTCTCTCTCTCTCTCTCTCTCTCTTTGTTTGCTTGTTTGTTTGTTCCATTGCATTGCCAGAAATGGGGTCAGTCATGCTGTGGAGTGCTCCACTTTCTCGGTCTCTCTGTTTGCCTCCTTGTGCTGTAACTTAACCAGTTCCCCCGCCTTGTCCCACCACTTCCTGTTGATTAGCTCTTGAGGCCTGAGTAGATTGAGCTCCAATTTTCCGGGTGGGAGCACTTCCTAGGTGCTGCTGAGTGCTTCTGTGGGGTGAAAATATGTAAAATAAAATATATCAGGCCCCTGGTGGGCTTGGGTGGCAGCATCTGATTTCTCCTTTGGAAAGTTCCCCATCAACCTTCCAAGCAATGGTTTCTGCCTTTGAATATTCTTGTCTGAGTCAACAATTTCATTAGAGGTTGTAAAATGATGCATTTCTGTCATTCTTTCCACACTGGTTGGTTGGAATTCTTCTGTAAGCTAGAATTTCCTTCCATCACCCACGGCTGTGTGGTTACCTGAAAAAGGCAAGATAGAGTTTATGTCCTTTCTTTAAAAATAACAACTTTATTGCGATATAATCCACATACCAAACAAGTCACCGTTTTATTTTTTATTTATTTATTTATTTTGAGTTGGAGTCTCACTCTGTCGCCTAGGCTAGAGTGCAGTAGCAGGCTCACAGCTACCGCAGTCTTGATCTGCTGGGCTCAGGCACTAGAACTACAGGTGCATGCCACCATGCCTGGCTAATTTTTTTTTTTTTTTGTAGAGAGGAGGTCTCACCGAGTTGCCCAGGCTGGTCTCGACCCCCTGGGCTCAGGCAATCCTCTCGCTTCAGCCTCCCAAAGTGCTGGGATTACAGGTGTGAGCCACCACACCCGGTCCATTATAAACATTCTTTTTTTTTTTGAGTTGGAGTCTCACTCTGTCGCCCAGACTGGAGTGCAGTGGTCGCTCCCGGCCACCGCAGCCTCAACCTGCTGGGCTCCGGCGATCCTTCCGCCTCAGCCTTCCAAGTAGCTGGAACTACAGGCGCACGCTACCACACCCGGCTAATTTTTTTTGATTTATTGTAGACATGAGGTCTCACCAAGTTGTCCAGGCGGGTCTCAAACCCACGGGCTCAGGCAATCCACTCACCTCAGCCTCCCAAGACACGGGATTACAGGCTGAGCCACTGAGCACGGCTCATTATAAACATTCTTATGCAGGTTTTTGTGTGGACATGTTTCTTTTGGGCATCTAGTGGAATTGCTGGGTCTTGTAACTAACATTTTGAAGAACTGATGAACTATTTTCCAAAGTGGCTGCACCATCTTCCATTTCCATCAGCAATCTAAGGGAAATACAATTTCCCCGCATCCTCACTAACGCCTGATATTGTCTGTCTTTTTGATGTTTATTTCCTTTTCACTAATTCTCAGAGTAAGGAGTACTCCCACTGATGACCAGTGAGGATTCCTCTCATGCTCTTTAAAAAAAATAATTTTAGCCGGGCTTGGTGGCTCAGCCTGTAATCCCGCACCTTTGGGAGGCTGAGGTGAGTGAATTGCCTGAGCCTGCGGGTTCGTGACCTGCCTGGGCAACTTGGTGAGACCTCATCTCTACAATAAATCAAAAATTAGCTGGGCGTGGTAGCATGTGCCTGTAGTTCTGGCTGCTTGGAAGGCTGAGGAATAATTTTTATATTTGAGAATAATTTTAGATTGATTGAAAAGTTGCAAAGATTGTACCACAGTTTGCACACACTGCACCGTCTCCCCTGTCGGTAGCATCCCACACGTCCCTGGAAGGCTTGCCAAAACTAGGAAAGCAACACAGCATGTGGCTGGGATCTAAACTCTAGGCTGATCAGATTTCACCAGGTTTTCTACTAACGTTCCTTCCAGGATGCAATCCAGTGTGCCCGTGGGATTATGTTTTCATGCCTCCTTAGTCTCCTTGGGGCTGTCTGCAGTTTTTCTGTCTTCCCTTTTTTGTGTGTGAGAATGCCAGTTGGAGAAGTACTATACAGGTATTTTACAGAATGAGCCTCTGTTGGAATTTGTCCAGTGTTTCCCTCATATTTAGACTGAAGTTGTGGATTTTAGGGAAGGAGACCACAGATAGAAGGTGCCCTTCTCGTACCGTGGTATCAGGGATGCATGCTCTCACACGTTATTTTTTTTTTAAACTGTGATAAAATATATATTTCCCACTCACTTTTAATATTTATTTAGGGACAGAGTCTCTCTCACTCTCTCTCACTCTGCCACCCAGGCTAGAGTGCAGTGGTACAATCCCGGCTCACTGCAGCCTCAACCTCTTAACCTCAAGTGATCCTCCTGTCCCAGCCTCCTAAGTAGTTGAAACTACAGGTGTGTGCCAATTTTTAGGGTTTTTTTTGGTAGAGATAAGGAATTACTATGTTTCCCAGACTGGTCTCGAACTCCTGGGCTCAAGCAATCTTCCTGTCTCAGTCTTCCAAAGTCCCGGGATTTCAGGCATGAGCCACCGTATCCAGCCCCTGATTTTTTAAGTCATCAAACACAAGCAATAATATTTAGCTAGAATCTAATTTCATCATTTTATTTTCTTTGTTATTTGTATAGCTTATTAGTTTGCTTTTCTTTCTTGAGTCTCACTGTCACCCAGGCTGGAGTGCAGTGGCACGCTCACAGCCACTGCAGCCTCGACCTGCTGGGTTTAGACAATCCTTCCACCTCAGCCTTCCAAGTAGCTGGAACCACAGGCATGTCCCACCATGCCTGGCTACTTTTTTATTTCATTATAGAAGAGAGGTCTTGCCAAGTTGCCCAGGCTGCTCTTGAACCCCTGAGCTCAGACAGTCCTCTCGCCTCTGCCTCCCAAAGTGCTGGGATTACAGGCGTGAGCCACCACGCTCAGCAGCATATTCGCTTTCTATTGATGTTCTAACCAAGCATCACAATTTAGTGGTTTAAAGTAACACATATTCATTCCCAGTAGGTCAGAAGTTCAACATGGATCTCACTGGGCTAAAGTCAAGGTGTTGGCAGGAAGGTGCCTTCATACAGTTTCCAGGGAAGAATAATTCCCTCTGCCTTTTCCAACTTTTTTTTTTTTTTTTTTTTTT
>NW_007053775.1:43336-51361 GCF_000164805.1 Carlito syrichta
GGCTCAGGCGATCCACTCACTTCAGCCTCCCAAAGGCACGGGATGACAGGCTGAGCCACCGAGCCCGGCTCCTTTTCCAACTTCTAGCGACTGCCCGTATCTCTTGGCTCAGGACTTCTTTCTTGTCCCCCAGAGCCAGCAACAAAGGGTCGTGCCCTGCTCACTTCATCTCTCTGGACTTCTTCCACCCTCACACCTCTCTAACTCTGCCGGGAGAGATTTTCCGATTTTAAAGACTCATGTGATTAGTGCGAACTCACTCCCATAATCCAGTATAATCTCCTCTCCTCAAAGTTCATCCTCTTAATCACATCTGCAAAGTGCCTTTGCCAAGTAAGGTAGCACATCCACAGTCTCTGGGGAGTGTGATGTGGACATCTTTGGAGACCAACCTGCCTGCCAGGGCATAGTCACCTCTTATTTATAGAAGTGGTACTATTTCCATTTAATGTAGCAAGACCAGATTTCCTTTTAGAGTACATTTCTTTTTCGGTCAAAATAGTTGGCTGACTTCAAGGACATGTTAGGTATGTAGTATTACATGTAGTTATTAGACAGGAAAAAAATAACCCAGGCCAGGCACTCTGGCCAGGCTCATGCTTGTAATCCCAGCATTTAGGGAGGCTGAGGCAGGAGGATTGCCTGAGCCCAGGAGTTTGAGACCAGCCAAGGCAGCATGATGAGACTTTGTCTCAAAAAAAAAAAAAAAAAAAATTAGCCAGGTGTCGTGACACATGCTTGTAGTCCCAGCGACTTGGGAGGCTGAGACAGGAGGATTGCTTGAGCCCAGGAGATTCAGGGTATGGTGAATCGTGATCACAGTCATGTCACTGCACTCCGGCCTGGGCGACAGAGTAAGACCCTAACTCAAAAAGAGAGAGAGAGAGAGAGAGAGAGAGAGAGAAAGAAAGAGAAAGAAAAGTACCCCAAACAGGCAAAGCAGCTGAATAATGACTGAGATTTGGAAAACTGAGACCTGGATGAGAAGGTTCCAGAGGCCTATCCCAAATGGGGAAGTAGCTGAAGTTGGAAGAAATCATGTCTGTCTGGTAGGAGGCCTGCCTCCCAGTGACCCAACAATAATCCTGTTGTTGACATAACCCTGTTGATCAAAGCAATCCCCCAACTGCCCCAGGCCGGTTCCTTTGGCTCTGGTGGAACTCCCTCAGAGGATCCGGATCCGGTCAATATAAAAAGGTCAGGTCCCAGGGTTGGGGAGCTACATTCTGCAGGAGGTGGCTGAGGATCGCTCCCCACCTGCTGGAGCCAGGCAGGCACTGTGGCGGCGGCATGGCCCCCTCAGAAGACCCCAGGGACTGGAGAGCCAGCCTCAAAGTCACCGGCCTTGAGACAGACCCGGACACCAGCACTGGTAAGAGGTGGCAGAAAGACCTGTTGAGCCTGGAATGGGAAGCGTTGGGGGAGGATCCCATGGCCGGCATCTACTTCCCTTGAGGCTGCCGGAATTCTCAAGCCGTGGGCGGGCTCCGTTTATTTCCTGTGTTAGCCAACGGAAGCTTCCTTTGGAGCCCATGTCGGAGCCCATGTCGGAGCCCATGTCGGAGCCCATGTCGAAGAGCACGTAGTTAAGAAAACAGATATGTGTATTCTTTGGATGACTTGAAAGTGACTTTTTTGCCTGAGCCCAAGGGTTCGAGACCTGCCTGGGCAGGCAAGACCTCATCTCTACCATAAATCAAAAAAAAAATTAGCCAGGCGTGGTAGTGCACGCCTGTAGTTCCAGCTACTTGGAAGGCTGAGGTGGAAAGATGTGGCCGGGAGCGGCCACTGCACTCCGGTCTGGGCGACAGAGTGAGACTCCAACTCAAAAAAAAAAAAAAAAAGAAAGTGACTTTTTTTTGGGGGGTCAAAGGCTCGCTCCGTTGCCCAGGCTGGAGTGCAATGGCATGCTCACAGCCACTGCAGCCTTGACCTGCTGGGCTCGGACGATCCTTCTGCCTCAGCCTTCCAAGTAGCTGGAATTACAGGTGTGTGCCACCACACCCAGCTAATTTTGTGATTTATTGTAGGAACCGACCTGGGGCAGTTGGAGGATTGCTTTGATCAACAGGGTTATGCCAATAGCAGGATTATTGTTGGGTCCCAAGGTCTCTCCAAGTTGTCCAGTTTGGTCTCAAATCCATGGGTTCAGGCAACCCTCTTACCTCTGCCTCTCAAAGTGCTGGGTTTACAGGCTTGAGCCACCATGCCCCGGCTGAAAGTGACTTTTTTAAGAGCACAGGCTCTGGATTCAGACAGACTTGCTCTAGTACGAGCTAATTGAGAAATCTCCTTCCTCTCTCCTGCACTGGGCTGGGGGATGCCCAAGGCAGATGAGACCGGGCACTGATGGGATCCTCTGAGGCTGTGGCCAAGATTATGTGGGAGGTGGGCAACACAGTGTTCCCCAAAGACCATCATCACTTGCACAAGTTGAGTCTCAGTTTCCTCATCTGTATGGATGACTGGGGCCTTCCTCTCTTGGGCTGAGGACCTTGCAGGCCACAGTATGGTCATGGACCAGCAGAACTGGCACCCCCTGGGATCTTGTTAGAGGTGCAGAATCTCAAGCTGGGCGTGGTGGCTCACACCTGTAATTCCAGCACTTTGGGAGGCAGAGGCAAGAGGATTGCCTGAGTCCATGGGTTCAAGACCAGCCTGGGCAACCTCTACAATAAATCAAAAAATTAGCCGGGGTGGTGGCACACACCAATAGTTCCAGCTACTTGGAAGGCTGAGGCAGAAGGATCACTTGAAACCAGCAGGTCGAGACTGCAGTGGCCGTGAGTGTGCCCCTGTACTTCAGCCTGGGTGACAGAGTGAGAAAGGATGGAGTGGGGGGGAGAGAGAGAAAGAAAGAAAGAGAGAGAGAAAGGAAAGGAAAGGGAAAGACAGAAAGGAAGGAAGGAAAGAAAAGAAAGAAAGACAGAAAGAAAGAAATGCAGAATCTCAGGTCCATACCAACCCTCTGCACCAGATTCTGCGTTTTAACACTCTCCCCTGGAGGTTCATGGGAACAGCAGAGAAACACTGAAGCGAGGACTTGGCGCTCCTGCCAGGCAGATGACTAATGAGTGGAGATTTAAACTCAGGGCTCTGATGCTGAAATCCCCACCTTAACTCCCACAGTCCTCCTATGTTTGTATATCAGCCAACCTCAGTTAAGCCCTCCTGAAGGAATGAACCAAAGAATTAATGAAACCACCACACATGTCCCTTGCTTGGGCTACACGGACCTTTGATCTTTTCCTCCCTTCTAGGTGAAAAGCTGCCCTGCCATCAGAAGTCCATCCCCACGGCTCACATGACGTTTGTCATCGACTGTGCCCATGGGAAGCAGCTCCCCATGGCCACATCCCCAGTGCCACCCCGAATCCCCAGTCCCAACCGAGGGCCTGTCACTCCACCAATGAAAATCTACATCGTATTCTGTGGGGAAAACCAGGCCCGCCCAACTCAGGAGACTCTCCCGGCCAGGGCCATGCTGCCGCCCTGCAGAGGGATCGTGGCTCCAGCTTCCTTCCCAGTCAGCCCGCTCTGTCCCCAGGAGGTTCCTGATGCAAAGGGGAGACGCTTGGAGGCTGTGTCCATGAGGTCTTCCACTTGGGGAACAGTCAAGGACTCGCTCAAAGCCCTCTCTTCCTGTGTCTGTGGGCAGGCTGATTAGCTGGAAGGGTGGCCCCGGGAGGAGGGGGTGGGCATCCAGGCTCCAGTGCTCCTGGGGCTGCAATTCCTGGGGCCACCCCTGTCTCCCCAAGCAGGAATCTCTCGAGCATTCCATCCTCTTCCTCCGGATCTCTGCCAGCCTCTCCGCAGAGGCAGAACAAGGCACCTGCACATGGAGAGAGACGGGTTCATTCACGCAGCAACATGGACGGAGCGTCCTCGATACACCAGGCCCTGGGGGTGTAGGGAAGATGCCAGGGCTTTCCCAGAGCTTATGTTTTTTGGGGTGGGGGAAGGGGAGAAGGGTTAAACGAATAACCAAATAAATAAAGAAGACGGTTTTGAAGTGATGCGTGCTGTTCAGGAACAGAAAAGACGCTAGGGTGGAGAGGGACTGACTGGGTGGAGAGCGGTCCTGACACAGTGCTTGGGAAGGGCCACTCTGAGCAGGTAGCCATCACAGTATGACCTGAAGGACGAGAAGGTGCCAGTCCCGGGAACACCCAGCCCTCCCAAGGCCACCTGCCGCCATCTTATCCCAGGGCATACCAGAGCAACGGCATGCCCCAGCATCACAGGTAGGGCAACTCAATGGTTACTGTCACCTTGGCTCAGAGGCAAGCGGGAAGGCATAGAACACTGCACAGGGAGACCTGAGGGCATGGCAGTGGGGGTATGGGAGACTCCATCCCAGAAGGCAGCCTGGTGAGAAATGAGGGATCTGGCTTCCCAAAAGCGGGGAGATGCTCACAGTGAAATGGAGTCTCATGTTTGAACAAATGAAAATAAGAGATTTGCCAGGCTCGGTGGCTCAGCCTGTAATCCCGCGACTTTGGGAGGCTGAGGTGAGTGGATTGCCTGAGCCCGCGGGTTCGAGACCCGCCTGGGCAGCGAGACCTCATTTCGACAATAAATCAAAAAATCAGCTGGGCGTGGTAGTGTATGCCTGTGGTTCCGGCTACTCGGAAGGCTGAGGCGGAAGGATCTCTGGAGCCCAGCAGGTCGAGGCTGTGGTGGCCGGGAGCGACCACTGCACTCCAGTCTGGGGACAGAGTGAGACTCCAACTCAAAAAAAAAAAAAAAAAAAAAAGAAAATAAGAGATGTGGTCTGGGCATGGTGGCTCACGTCTGGAATCTCAGCACGGTGGGAAGCTGAGACAGGAGGATCACTTGAGGCTAGGAATTTGAGAACCAGCCTGGGCAACATAGCCAGACCCTATCTTCATAAAATGAAAAGAAACAAGTAAATAAAAAGAAAATAAGAGATATTATTTATTGAGTATCTGCGGCATACCAGGCTCATGCTGCCCTTCAGGGAGACAGAAAAAAGGGCAGGGCAGGAAGTGGGGTGACTGGTGTGTTGTGACGATATGTGTAGGTCTAAGAGACACACAGCACTGCATGGAACCATAAAGCAGTCTGTCTGGAGAAGTATGTATCTCAAGGCTAAGTGGAGATTTTTTTTTTTTGAGTCAGAGTCTCACTCTGTTGCCCAGGTTGGAGTGCAGTGGCATGTTCACAGCCACTGCAGCCTCAACCTGCTGGACTTGCTATCTTTCTGCCTCAGCCTTCTGAGTGGCTGGAACCATAGGCATGCGCCACCACGCCTGGCCAATTTTTTGATTTATTGTAGAGATGAGCTCTCACCAAGTTGCCCAGTCTGGGCTTGAACCAGTGAGCTCAGGCAATCCTCTCACCTCAGCCTCTCAAAGTACTGGGATTATAGGTGTGAGCCGCCACTCCCAACTGTAAGTGGAGCTATAAACTTGGTCTCTCTGATGCTGAAGTTCATGTTTTTTTTTGTTTTTTTTTTTTTTGAGTTGTGATCTCACTCTGTCACCCAGGGTAGAACACAGTGGCGTGATCATACCTCAGCGCAGCCTCCAACTCTTGGGCTCAAGTGACCCTCCTGGGTCAGTCTCAGGAGTAGCTGGGACTACAGGCATGTACCACCATTCCCAGCTAACTTTTTGATTTTTCATAAAGATGAGGTCTTGCTATGTTGTCCAGGCTGGTTTCGAACTCCTGACCTCAAGTGACCCTCCCACCTTGGCCTCCAAAGTGCTGAGATTACAAGCAGGAGCCACCACACCCGGCCTGAAATTCGTGCTTTTTTTTTTTTGAGTTGGAGTCTCATTCTGTGCCCAGGCTGGAGTGCAGTGTCACACTCATGGCCACCCCAGCGTCGACTTGCTAGGCTCCAGCGATCCTTCCGCCTCAGTATTCCAAGTAGCTGGAACTACAGGTGTGCGCTACCATGTCTGGCTAATTTTTTTTGATTTATCGTAGAGATGAGGTCTCGCTAAATTGCCCGGGCTGGTCTCGAACCCCTGGGCTCAGGCAATCTTCTCACCTCTGCCTCCCAAAGTGCTGAAATGACAAGTATGAGTCACTATGCCCAGCTCAATCCCTTTCTTATAGTATTATGGTAAATGTTCGGGGTCCACTTAGGAGTGAGAACATGTGGTGATCAGTTCTTTGATTCTGTCATAGATAATTGAGTGTCATTCTTTTCTTATAAATGTACCGAATTGTCCCATTACTACTTTCATGTTGATCTGTGATTTCGCCAGTAACCACTAGCATATATCAAGTGTCCACAAATGTGTGGGTCTCTTTCTGGGCTCTTTGCTCTCTGTTCTCTGTCTCTGTGCAGATACTACACTGACTTAGAGTAGTTTTTGGTTTTTTTTTTTTAAGAAAGTCTCACCCTGTCTAGACTGGAATGCAGTGGCATGATTGTAGGTCACTGCAGTCTCGAATTCCTGGGCTCAAGTGGTCTTCCTACTTCAGTCTCCCAAGTAGCTAGGACTACAGACACATGCCACCATGCCTGGCAAAGTTGATTTTTGTAGAGATAGGGTCTCTGTATGTTGCCCAAGCTGGTCTTGAACTCCTGGGATCAAGGGATCCTCCCACCTCAGCCTCCAGAGTTGCTGTGATCACAGATGTGAGCCACGTGTCAGGCTAACTCTTGGTGTCTGTAATGCATCTTCATTC
The DNA here is from genome assembly GCF_000164805.1 of Carlito syrichta. Lineage (NCBI taxonomy): Eukaryota > Metazoa > Chordata > Mammalia > Primates > Tarsiidae > Carlito > Carlito syrichta. The sequence continues at coordinate 50,003 of NW_007053775.1, forward strand.
TAGATCATTCTAGTCAAATGCCATAAAAATTGTTGAGATGTTTTATTAGAATTGTTTTGAAATTATCATATGCAAGGGGGACCCCTCCAAAACCCAGAATTTATTTATTAAGAACTGTGTATTTATTCTTACATGTTTAAACTTCAGTCATCTTCAAAATACTCTCCATTTGATGTAATACACCTACCAAGACACTTTTTCCGCTGCTCAAAATAGTTTTTGAACTCGTTCATTTTGATGCCTTTTACTGCTTCTGCCATTTTTGTGTTTCACTTCTTCCACATTGGCAAAACATTTCTCTTTGAGGACTTTTATCATTTTAGGAAACAAAAAAAGTCATTTGGGATGAGATCGGGAGGGTGGGCACAGGGTCATACTGTTTTGGTTGAGAACTGCTGGACAGTCAGCATGATGTGGGCACGTGCCTTGTCTTGGTGGAAGAGCCAGTCACCTGTGTGCCACAACTCAGGATGTTTCTTCCACAAATTGTGACACAACCTTCTCCGAACTTTCAGATAAAAGCTTTGGTTGACCATTTGATCCAGTGGAACAAATTCTGAGTGTACTACAGGGGGTTCACCCACCAAAAGATAATTCTGGGGTTTTTTGGGGTCCCCTCTCATCTAAATTTAGATAGAGTCAACATTTTTATGGTATTGAGTCTTCTGATCCATGAACATAGTATACCTTTCAATTTACACAACTTATCAAAGTCTACATTTAGTCAGTGTCTTTACACCTTGCTCTCAAACAGTTAAGGACCTTAGAATGCTTTAATGCCTATCACTCCCTCCTCGACTTTTATTCCATAGGTATTTTAGTTCTTTTTAAACTTTTATGAGATATCATTAGTTCAGCATTTGTTTAGATGTACTCACTTGTTATTTACTACTTTTGCTGTTCCTCATTTTTTTTTTTTTTTTTTTTTGAGTTGGAGTCTCACTCTGTCGCCCAGACTGGAGTGCAGTGGCCGCTCCCAGTCTCCGCAGCCTCGACCTGCTGGGCTCTGGCAATCCCTCTGCCTCAGTCTTCTAAGTAGCCGGAATTACAGGCATGTGCTACCACGCCTGGCTGATTTTTTCTTTTTTTTTATTGTAGAGATGAGGTCTCGCTGCCCAGGCGGGTCTTGAACCTGCGAACTCAGGCAATCCACTCACCTCAGCATCACAAAGTCTCGGGATTACAGGCTGAGCCACTGAGCCTGGCCCTCATTCCTTCTTTCATTTAATTATTATTTTTTTTTTTGAGTTGGAGTCTCACTCTGTCACCCAGAATGGAGTGCAGTGGCCGCTCTTGGCCACCGCAGCCTCGACCTGCTGGGCTCTGGAGATCTTTCCGCCTCAGCCTTCCAGGTAGCTG
>NW_007053775.1:51897-56354 GCF_000164805.1 Carlito syrichta
CGACTAATTTTTTGATTTATTGTAGAGATGAGTTCTCGCCTGCCCAGGCGGGTCTCGAACCCGCGGGCTCAGGCAATCCAGTCACCTCAGCCTCCCAAAGGCGTGGGATTACAGGCTGAGCCGCCGAGCCCGGCTTGGGATTTTTTTTTAATTTTAATTTTTTTTTTTTTAGAGGAAGGGGTCTCACTCTGTTGTCCAGGATGGAGTGAGAATAGCAGTGGCTATTCACAGGTGTGATTATCACACACACTGAATTCCTGGCCACAGGTGATCCTCCCACTTAAACCTTCCAAATAGCTGGGACTGCAGACGTATGTCTGTACTGAATTTTATCAGACGTTTTGTAACACGTATAAGGAAAAGGGTTGGTAAGTGCTTGTTAATGACAAATTGTGTCCATTTAGTATAGACTAAGGATCTGTGGAACCTGGTATTCTGTGTCTGCCATTCGAGGTTTTGTCTTTGTCTGTAGTGGAAAGAGCACCGTTTTTAGAGTGTGATGGACTTGGCCTTCACACTCAGAGTCTGGGCATGGCAGTGAGGCCGAGGTCAATGACAACCCATGTGCTCAGTGGGAGTGACCATGCTCATGCCCGCCTCATGGCATGGCTGTGAGCACCGATGAGGTGGTGTGTGTGCAGGAGACACTGCAGGAGGTCGCCACCACAGCTGTCCCACGACTCCCGTCATGGCCTCTGGTGGGGTGTTCTCTCCGTGTGGGAAACGAGTCCACGGGTTTCTCTTGCCAGTAACTGCCCTCGGAGTGCTCAGCAGGTGGAGCTTATTATTAGCTAGGCTGTGTTTTCTCTGGACACAGGCCACAGTCCCACCCACAGTTCCTTATCAGGACTCAGTTTGTTTGCTCCTGGTGGAGATGGCCCCTCAGGTGGGGAAATGCGGGCTCTGGGCCCTCATCAGTTAACCCTTCTAGGCAGAGAGACTCAGAGAAAACAGACATCACCGTGTCCTCAAGGGACTCAAAACCAGGTTGGGGAAACAAGAAAAAAAGCAGAAGACAACTGCCATCATTTCTGTTAAGTCTAACAAGAAAACACAGTAATGCTAGGGCACCGAGGAGGACGCCTGGCCAACTCTGGAGACAGGAGATGGGGTTGGACTTCCTACAGGAAGTGATACCTAAACTGAGATCCAACCAGTGAAATATACAAGGAGGGGAGCGGAGTGGAGAGTGCTCCAGGTAGAAAGACCAGAGTCATTCATTCATTCATTATTCACTAAGTATTTATTGGGCACCCACTGAATGCCAGGCTCTGGGCTAGACCCTGCGATGAGCAGTGAATGAGATGGGCAAGACCAGCTGCCAAGGCACTTACCCTCTAGTGAAGGGAGACAGGCAACACACACACACAAAACAAAGCGATAGGATTGGAGAAATGGCAGGCATGCAACCCGCATGAGGCCCTGCCAGCCACAACAAGATTTCACTCTGGGATGGGATCGTTAGAACTTGTGAGCAGAGAGCGACCTGGCCGGACTCACCTTTGAAAAGGATCCCTCCAGGTCAGGAGTGGTGCCTCACACCTGTAATCCTAGCACTTTGGGAGGCAGAGGAGAGAGGACTGTCTGAGCCCATGGGTTCGAGACCAGCCTGGGCAACTCGGCAAGACCTTGTCTCTGCAATAAATCAAAAAAATAGCCGGGCGTGGTGGCTCACACCTGTAGTTCCAGCTCCTTGGAAGTCTGAAGCAGAAGGATCACCTGAGCCCAGCAGGTGGCCGTGAGCATGCTGCTGCCCTCCAGCCTGGGCGATGGAGTGAGACTTCGACTCAAAAAAAATAAAGAAAGAAAAGGATTCCTCCGGCTCTTCTGTCTGCAGCCTGTGTGCAGGCTGGGGAGGAAGCACAGAAGGCTGAAACATAATCCAGGGAAAAGGGAGAAATAATTTGGTCTAGAGAGGTAGTGACAGTGCAGTCTGGACGACACATGTCCCATCAGGAAAGCCCCGTCCTTCCCTTCCCGCCGTGGAGAGTCACTGACTAGAAGAACCTCAAGACAGGTGGCAACGGAGTCAGAGTGCGACTGCACATCTAGCTTCCCACCAGCAGGTGTCGCCCTACCACCAGACTGGAGGGCACTGGGTCCAGACCTGGAAGGGGCGGGGACCCTGGTGGATTTCAGAAGCCAGACTGTCTTTGGTTTTTTGAGTCTGGGCTCACTCCATGACCCAGGCTGCTGTGTAGTTGCATGCTCACGACCTTGACCTCCAGGACTCAGGTGATCCTTCTGCCTCAGCTTCCTAAGTAGCTGGGACTCCAGGCGCGCCACCACACCCAGCTAATTTTATTTTTTGTAGAGACGAGTTCTCGCTCTGTGGCCCAGGCTGGACTCGAACTCCGGGGCTCAAGCAATCCTCCCACCTCAGCCTCCCACAATGCTGGGATTCCAGGCGTGACCTACCACGCCTGGCCAGAAGCCAGACTTTCCTTCCAACCAACAGCCCTTTTGTTGGGAATAATGAGCGTTATAATGAGTGTTTACGCTCATTATTTAAAGTGCTGTTTGAAGCACTCATCAAAGTGCTGTTTCAGAATATAACCGTGAAGGTCTTGGTGAGGGTTCAGTGGCATCAAGCACTGACCACTCGCTCAGTGAAGGGAATTTTCAATATTTCTGTTGGACATTGTTACGTGTACCACGCACCACATCAGTTCACCTTACCCCAGTCCTGTGACTGGGCATGATTTTTATTGCCATTTTACAGATGAGGAAACTGAGGCACAAAGAGGTTAACTACTTTGCCTGAGGCCACTAGCTGGAAAGAGGCAGTACTCAAAGCCACCTTGCACACCCGGTGTGTCGCCCTAGACTGTGCTGCAGCCACTCTGGTCACATTTGTTGAATGACTGAATGAAGAACAAAGGTTTTCCAAAGACACAGCCCAGACCCCGCAGTGTGTGGGGAGTGATTGGTGACCCCAATCACAATGGGTGGCTGAGGGTTCCAGGTGAGGGTCCGGTGGAACATGGAAGGGAGATGCTGGCCGGCGCTTGCCATCCCTACTAGAGCTCTGGTCAGAGGTGGAGGCTGCTGATGGAGAGCAGTGGGTACAGAGGTCACTCTGGGTAGGCATGGAGTAAGGCCTGCCAGCAGGCCCAAGACTAAGGGGGTGCAAGAAAAAGATGTCACTGGCTTTTTCCAACCCAACCTATGCACTGTCTGGTTCTCTGGGGGCGGAGCCTCTTGCTGCCTCTGAACTATTTCACGGCTCTGTGATCGTACATAGCTGATAGGAATGCAGCTTCCTTCCTGCTCTGGAGAAGCCAGGAAGTTCTCCTCCCCCACTATGGAAGAAGCCCATGTGGCCTCTGTTTCCGTGTTCATTTCCATATTCCCTGATCTACAGCTCTGTCCTGCAACCTCTCCTATGAACTGGCTGAACCTTACGGGTTCCTTCATTAATCATGAGTTAAGCTGGGCTTGATGGCTCAGCCTGTAATCCCAGCACTTTGGGAGGCCGAGGAGAGTGGATTGCCTGAGCCCGTGGGTTTGAGACTCATCCGGGCAACTTGGCGAGACCTTGTCTCTACAATAAATCAAAAAAATTAACCGGGCATGGTAGCGCACGCCTGTAGTTTCGGCTACTTGGAAGGCTGAGACGGACGGATCGCCAGAGCCCAGCAGGTCAAGGTTGCGGTGGCCAGGAGCGTGCCACTGCACTCCTAATCTGGGCGACAGAGTGACTCCAACTCAAAAAAATAAATGAGTTTAGTAAAATCTTTAGTGAATATGGAAAATAGTACAGCCACTTTGGAAAGCAGTCTGGTAGTTCCTCAAACAGTTATCCTATGACCCAGCAATTCCACTCCTAGGTGTATACCCAAGAGAAATGAAAACTTAAGTCTGCACAAACACCTGTACATGAATATACCGCACCATTCACAATAGCCAAACGTGGAAAGAGCCCAAATGTCCATCACCTGATGAACAGGTAAACAAAACGAGGTACAGTCATGCCACAGAATATGACTCAGCCTTAAACAAGAATAAAGCATGGATGCAGGCCACAGCGCGGATGAATCTGGAAAACACTGCACTAAGTGAAAGATGTCGAGCACAAGAGGTCACCTAGTATGCGATTCCATTCATCTGAATTATGCAGAACAGTCAAGTCCTGGAGACAGAAGCCAGGCTACAGGCCGCCTGCCGCAGAGGGAGGGGAGAGACACGGAGGGACTGCTGAGTGGGGCCAGGAGCTCCTTTGGGGCTGATGAGAATGTTCTGGGACTCAGTATGGGTACTGGTGGCTCAGCGCTGAGTGGGTAAATGCCACTGCAAGCTTTAAGATGGTAACTTCGTCCGGGCTCGGTGACTGAGCCTGTAATCCCAGCACTTTGGGAGGCCAGGGTGAGTGGATTGCCTGAGCCCGCGGATTCGAGACTCGCCTGGGCAGCAAGACCTCATCTCTACAACAAATAAAAAATTAGCCAGGTGTGGTA
>NW_007053775.1:56616-60205 GCF_000164805.1 Carlito syrichta
ACTCCAGTCTGGACGGCGGAGTGAGACTCCAACTCAAAAAAAAAAAAAACAATAACAATAATAAAACCCTCTAATACATGTTCGTTTTATGTGAGAGCCATGATTTCAATTTTTGCTTGTCTTTTAATTATTCTTTTTTTTTTCTTTTGAGTCGGAGTCTTACTCTGTCCCTGAAGCTAGAATGCAGTGGCACACTCACGGCCACCGTAGCCCCGACCTGCTGTGCTCAGGTGATCCTTCCACCTCAGCCTGCTAAGTAGCTGGGACTACAGTAGGCGTGCACCACCAAGCCTGGCTAATTTTTTGATTTATTGTAGAGATGAGGTCTCACCAAGTTGCCCAGGCGGGTCTCCAGCCCATGGGTTCGGGCAATCCTCTCACCTTGCCTCCCAAAGTGCTGGGATTATAGGCATGAGCCACAGTGCCTGACCCTTAAATTATCCTTTAGCAAAGAGGAAAAAGAAAAGGAGACACAGGTGCAGCCTGAGAGGAGAGAAAACAGTCAGAATGTGGCCGTGGGACGAGGGGGAGAGACAAAGGAAAGAGCGTTCCAGAAACCAGACATCTGTGAAACTAAATAACAACAAAGGTAATTGGCTGTGAGTGCTTTCCACCAGTACCACGCTAGGCCCTGGGAAATACAGCTCAGTCAGTCTTCACCACAATGCTGTGGTGTGCTGCTCGATTTTACAGATGTGGAAACTGAGGCTCAAGTCGGTGGCCCAAGGTCACACAAGGTAAGCAGCGGAGCCAGAGTTGAAGCAGAGGGGGTTTGACCTCGGAGCGTTTACCTCCTGACCACACTGCGGGAACTTCCGCCAATCTGCTGAGGAAATGAACCAACAAATAAGGATTTTACTGACCCAGTGGATGTGTGGATAGCGAATGTGACTCCAGGTGGGTGGCCATGCTCCGCTCAGGATGGTGTTTCCAGGGCCCGAAGGCCTGGTACATCGTGGGTGGCCAAGGATTTTATGGGAAGGGAGGGAGGGAAGGTGAGAAGAAAGAAGGGGAGAGAGGACCCCACCCCACCCAGCAGCCCCAGACTCCCACAGAAGGCTGTCCCTGGATCCCGGCCCCAGAGCTCTGCTCAGCCTGGCTGGCTGGTCAGTGTCCCAGCTGTGCTGACTGTAAACACCACCCTTGCGTGCCCAGAGGCTCCTGGAGGGCAAACTCAACTCACCACCCCAAGCCTCTTGCGTTTGAGGGCCTCTGGTCTTCCTTGTCCGGAAAACCACAGCAGTTCAAACGGGTGCATGATGTGAGTCGAGCTTACACCAAAGCGCCACCGCCCTCGGAGCAGCTCTGGGAGGCTGGTCCCTGATCTTTGTTTTTGGGTGAGGCCCCAAGGCTTCCAGGGGCTTCCCTCCCCCTCCTCTGCCCCGGGGCTCAGGCTGACCTTCTGGGAGGGACAGAAGCATCAAGCTCCGCCCTCACCTGCTTTTCCAGGTACCAGGGGTGGCTCCTTTGCCCTTCCATCCCAACTCGCAGTCATGATGGAGTTAGGGGCAGTGCAAGTGAAACCAGGGTTGCCAGGCCCCCAATCTATATGAAATAACAGTTGCTGAGCCCTCGTGGGCATTCTCAATGCATGGCACGCGTGAGCTACGGTCAGCTACTATGTGCCGGGCACTTTATGAGCATTAAGTCACTGATGTACAGACAATCCCAACAGGGACATCCTTTTAGCACCATTTTACAACTGGAGCAGCTGAGGCACAGAGAGGTTAAGTTACTTGCTCAAGATCACACAGCTCAGAGGAGGCAGAATCAGTACTTGAACTTAGGTGGTCTTGCTTCAAGGCCTAGGACAGATCCTCCACTCTTTTTTTTTTTTTTTCAGTTGGAGTCTCACTCTGTCGCCTAGGCTGGAGTGCAGTGGCATGCTCACAGCCACTGCAGCCTCGACCTGCTGGACTCTGGCAATGCTTCTGCCTCAACCTTCCAAGTAGCTGGAACTACAGGCGCACGCTTTACCATGCCTGGCTAATTTTTTGATTTGTTGTTGAGATAAGGTCTCACCATGTTGCCAGGCTGGTCTTGAACCCGCAGGCTCAGATAATCCTCTCACCTCAGCCTCCCAAAGTGCTGGGATTACAGGCTTAAGCCACCAGTGCCTGGTAGACCCTCCACTCTTTACTGAGGTTTGCTTGAGTGTTTTTGGTTTTTTTTTGAGTTGGAGTCTCACTCCCGTTGCCCAGACTGGAAGACTGGAATGCAGTGGCACGCTCCCGGCCACTGCGGCCCTGACCTGCTGGGCTGTGGCGAGCCTTCCGCCTCAGCCTTCCTGTAGTTGGAACTACAGGCACGCGCTACCACACCCGGCTAATTTTTTTATTATTATTATAGAAATGAGGTCTCGCCAAGTTGCCTGGGCAGGTCTCGAACCTGCGGGCTCAGGCAATTCAGTCACCTTGGCCTCCCAAAGCGCTGAGATTACAGGCTGAGCCACTGAGCCCGGCTGCTTGTTGTTTTAATTCTGCAAACGTTTCCTTACCTACATGTCCATGCCAAGCTTGGAAAAAAGAACACAGAATAAGGCACTCTCTGGCTTGTAGACCTGGCCTCAAAGACTGGGGAGCAGGCAGGAGAGATGGGGGTTGTGGAGGTGAGGGAGGAGCCCTGGTCTGAGGTTCTGGAGGGCTGGGATCTTCATCTTACCCATGGACTTGCTGTGTGACCCTGGGCAAGACCCTGCCCCTCTCTGGGCCTGGGCCTCCCTGTCATACTCTGAGGAGTCTGCAGGGCCTCCCTGAGAGGTCAGGGCTGGCCAAGTGTGTAGGTGAGCCTCAGATTCTGCCTCAGCTCCAGGCACGTGACACTTTCCTTTCCTTTTTTTTTTTTTTAATTTTTGGGAATGGGTCTCACTATGTTGTCCAGGCTGGTGTTGAACTCCTGCAATTCTCCCACCTCAGCCTCCCAAATAGCTGAGAGCACTTACTACTTTCATCCACGTTTGAATTCGTTCTGTAGACAGGGTTTGGAAAGGAGGTCTGAAAACTTCCTGCCTAGGGCACCTCTGTGAACTGTCTGTGACTCTGACCTGGTAGCACTGGAGGGCTTTCTGGAGGAGGAGACCTTGCAAGTCAGGAAAGTTTCTAGGTCCTCGGTGCCCCTCACCTGGACTCTCCCACAGTCTCCAGACCCAGAGAGGTGCATCTTTTCGATTTCCCCTACCTCCTGTCCTGGTCCATCCTAAAAGTTACAAGATGTGGGAGTCCCCTTTCCCTGTGGGGGCTGCCGGGGTGGGAGGAGGGGGGAGCTGCCTCGTCGCCTGGTGGCGGGGACTGAGGGCTTTCACCTGCCACAGCAACCATTCACCTCCTAACTGTGACACTCCCAGGCTGGGTGACCTTGGCCCAGTCGCTTGACCTCGCCGAACCTCCATGTCCTTTGCGGCACAACGATAATAATAGTACCTACCGTTCGGGATTATCGTGGACAGGACCGGAGCGCCTGGCACACACTAGGCACTCAATGAATGGTGCTGCTAAAATTACTCTCGGGGCGGGGGCGGGACGCAGGGCCCGCAGCCAGGCCTATTTTCAGCCTGGGACGGAGTCGGGGCGCCGGAGACAAAGCCACAAAG
>NW_007053775.1:60577-67221 GCF_000164805.1 Carlito syrichta
GCCCCGCCTGCCTCGCGCCCATGAGTGTCGGGCTGCAAATAGCAGAGCCTAGCCGGAATCAGTGAGTCACGAAGGCCTGAAATACTGCGCCCCTGCGCCCCCTCCCTCGCCTCCCCTCCTCCTGACCACAGACCACAGCCCGCCTGAGCTGCATAGGTCAGCGCGCCTGGGGGGGGCCTGTGCTGCGGGGTGGGGGTCCCTCTAGAGAGCGCCCAGGCTCCTGAACCAGTCGGCACCCCTCCTCCCCCCTCCCAGATTCCTGTGGCTCTGCCGGTGGGGCTGTGTGACCCTGGGTGGGCCTCTCTGGGCCTCAGAGCCCCCATCCGGTACAAGAAGGGCTTCAAGAAGGCAGGCGACCTGGTACAGCCTGCCCACCTTTGTGTCCCTGCGCCCGGGACAGGGCCTGGCACAGTGCCTGGCACCTAGCAACGGGACGATAAATCTCTCTTGAGGGAAAAAATAAATAACAAGAGGAGGGACAGGTAGTTGGGAGAGAGGGTGCTGTGGGCGTCTGGAAAGAACCCTGGGGCTCCTGCCCCGGGGACCTGGGGACCCCACATTTCCGCGAGGGCTTAAGCTTTCATGTGAGCTGCCACCCCAACCCCAACTCTCAAAGAAGGCATGTCTGTCTGCGCATTCTGGGGAACCTCAGGCGGGTCGTCTGCAGTTGATTGGGTGCAGGGGTTCCAGTGGCAGGGCTGTCCCTAGGCCCCGCCTCTCCTGGTCTCCCCCAAGGGCCCTGGAATGTGAGCGAGAGGCCACACTATAGCACACTGGCCAGAGAGGTGCAGGGGTCAGAGGCTGGGCCCTCCGCTGCCCTGGGGACCCCTCGCCCTCACCCCTGCTTCTGCATGCGGGAGGCTGAGCCAGTCACGGGGGCAGGGTGTGTTCCCCAGGGTTGAGGTTGAAGTCCTTGCCTGGATTTCAGAGCAGGCGGGACCTGGGTGGGGGGGCTAGTCCTATGACTCCTCCCACCCCGAGAGGGCACTCCTCAGTGTCCAGAGACACTGGGAGTTGAGAGCAGCTGTTGACACCCTGGGTTCAGATCCCCCTTCCGTGACAAAGCCGGCACTCCATGGCTCAGGGACTCAGTTTCCCCATCAACGAAAGTGGGATTGCAGGTCTGATCTTATAATGCTCTGAATTTGGCCTCAACCAGTGGTAGTGCTGAGTGTCTGAAGGACAGTGATGGGTGTGTGTGTGTGAGAGAGAGAGATAGAGAGAGAGAGAGATTCATAGATTAAGCAGGGCGGAGGATGGGGAGGTGACTGCCCAAGACAGGAGGGCTGCTAGAAGCTGGGGTCCAACCTTGAGGGCCTAAAGCCACACCCATGCTCACTTTCCCCTCCGCTGGCTGATCCTGTCTGCAGTGGGGGCAGCCTCCAGGGCCCCACCTATGAGTGGGAGGGAGAAGCAGCCGCCTCACCCTGGCCCGAGGCCCCAACAGGTCCCGACAACAGGAGGTGCACACGGTTTATCATGAACCAGCTGTATTGGAAAAACCCCATGTACACACAGAGGTGGCGAGGCCCTGCCCTGGCACAGCCGGCTGGCTGGAGGTACCCTGCGGCCTGCCCGCCGGCGGTTTGGGGCACAGAGGCAGGGAGGTTTACAGTCTTGGCTGTCTCCTCCTGGCTTCCCTGAGCCCTGGGGCAGTTCCACTTAGCGAGGCACCTCCACCTATGACCTTCCCTCTGCTCCCCTTGGGCAAGGGGGTCCCAGGTCCCTGATTTCCCCCGCCCCTGCCCTGCAGAGACTCCACAGATCAAAGGATTTGTCTGTCTGTCCTGCAGATCATTTGCCCAGATGCCCTGCCTGTCTTCCTCCCCTTCCCCCACCCCAGCCCCTCTACTCTGGATTAAGTGAGGGGGCCATATCTGAAAAGTGGGCACTACAGGTGAGGTCAGAGGGTCCCCGGCCTGCCCTGAGCAAAATGGAGGGCCCTGGTTGGGGGATGACCCACCTGGGGTCCGGAGGCATCGGGGCTGGAACCTGGGCTTTTGGGGACTGTCGTGAAGGGTTTCAGGAAGGCTTTGCTGACAAGCCCGTGGGGGAGGGGAGCAGGGGGAGGGACAGGCCCTCAGATTTTTATCTCTGTCCGGAAGGTCTGCTGGACGTGCTCTGTGTGCGGGTGACGCCGTGCCCGGATGGTGAGGCTGCCATCCTCCCGCAGGGCTGAGGTCACCGAGGTCGGGTCCACATCTTCCGGCAGCTGGCACTTGTGAGCGAAGGTGTTCATGACGGTGCCATCGGCTGCCAGCTGGGGAAAGGGCGATAGGTCAAGGCAGGCCACAGTCCCCCTCTGCCCCTCGTAACCCAGCCGGGCCCACATGCAGAGATGCTGTGCTCTCAGGTGCAGAGGGGCCGGCCAGGGTGGTGATGGCCACAGGCCAAGGTCTGGGCAGCAATGGGTTCAGCGGGCTTCTTGGAGCTTTAGGAGTTCCCAGGGGCACTTGAGGGGTGTGGGCTCAGAGAGGGGAGGCTCTGTGGCAGTGGCTCCGAGGCTGGGGCTCACCGTGCGGTTCAGGAGATGACACAGAGGAGAGCCATGCCCTCCGGGATCCCCAGACACATGGGCGTCCACCTGCCAGCCAAGCCCCTGGCCCCTCCCCCACAGCTCAGCCGGCACATAGTGTCCAGAGGAGTTTGGGGCGGCTGAGTCATCGTCGGGGATGACAGGGCCAGCACGTGCTGCCCGCTGGTCCCAGTGCCCACGTCTTTGGCGCTCCCGGCAAGGGCCCCCAGGAGTCCACCCTCGCGGGCTCAGGGGAAGAAGCCGGCCCTCCAGGAGCAGGAGGAGGCTTCGGCAGTGCTCTCCTTCCCGGCAGCATCCCTGTTCAAGCCTGGCCACACCTTCTCCGGTGGAGGTCCCAGTGCCTCCTGGAAGCTCAGACTCAGAGACCTAGGGACCCAGTGACCTTAGACCCGTGGGTGGAGGGAGTGTGACCCTGAACTTCAGGGCCCCTGCCCAGTCTTGGACCTCATTCAGGTGTCCCAGGTCGAGGGCTGGGCCTCTGGCTCTGGCACGGAGAGGGCTTGGGGTGTGTCCCGTGGGGAAGCCCCTCCCCCCACTGCCCAGGTAAGCGCCCTCTCTCACCCCTCCCCCACTGGTTGCCAGAGGAGCTGTGCTCACTTGCCATCACCACCTCCCTCCTGCCATCTCCCACCCTCGGGCCCACCCCTCAGGCCTCCCTCTGCTCACCTCCCTCCCTCCCTCCCTCTCCCATTTCCCAGTGACCCCTTCAGGGCCCTGGGCCCCAGGAAAGAGACTCTGAAAGCCTTGGGGCAAAGAGGGTAGAGGGGTCCCCTGGCCCATGAGCTGCCGAAGGGGGCAGAGTCTTCCGTGTCCCTGGGGGAACTGGGGAGGGGAAAAGACCCTTGCTGGGGTCTGGGGGTCCCAGGAGGCGAGGTGAGAGAGGGACACCGAAGGCTGGAGCAGAAGTAGGGGTCCAGGCAGGGGAGGGGGGCCGGGGGCAGGAAGGGATCTCACCTTCTCGGCGCGCACCTCAATCTGGTTGTTGGAGGTGGTGACGATGATATCTTCCGGGGAGAAGTCTCTCACGTCCACCGCAAACTCATAGGCATCTCCGAGGGTCTTGATGTTGCCCGGCCCCCCAGGACGGGCTGTGGGGAGGGCTACTGTCAGCGGGGGCCAGGGCAGGGCTTGCATGCCCGGGACCTGGGCGTCTGGCTCCTTCTCACGGGGCAAGGGGCAGCGGCTCCCCCAGGCCGGACCTCCCCGCCCGCCGCTGCCCCTAGGCCCTGTGGTGGGGCTGGGTCTCCCCGACATGGGTGCAATGTGTGTATGTGACACCCAGCCTATAGCAACCCCACCTCGGGCCTGGAGGCTGGAGGCTGCCGCCTAACCCTCACCCCATCCAGCCCTCTAGGACTCCAGCCAGGAGCCAGCCGCAGTCCCTGGCCCTGGGTGGCCGTTGGAGCCATATCTGACCCCCAGGACCACAGCTGTCCATGAGGGGCCCGTTTGTTGTCATGGCCACATCGGTTCCTGCGGCCACGTCTGTCTTGGCCTCCCCACGTGGAGGCAGGCTGAGCAGCACCTGTTCCTGGAAGATCGGCAGCCACCGCGCGTGCGTGCAGTGGCGTCCTGGAGCGGATGTCACCTCCCTCCCCTCAGAGCCCACAGCACTTGCCTGGGAAGGCCAGGGGCTCTGAGTGGGGCCGCATGAAGTTGCCGAAATCCTCCGAGAACATGCTCAAGGCCTTCTCCATGGGTGGGTCCTGGGCTGGGAGGGCGCAGGAGGCCGAGGAGGAGGTGGACGAGGAGGAGGAAGAGGAGGAGTGGAAGCTTCTCTCCGCTCGGAAGGTGGAGGAGGTTCTGTGGCTCATTCACAGGCAGGCGCCGGGCCCTGTCCAGGCGGGCAGGGGCTGGACAGGACAGGGTGTGGGCACAGGCCTTAGGGGAGCGTGCTGGGCCCCGACTGCCGGCGCTTTATAAGGCCCGACCGTACCCGGGCTCGAGGCCAGCCCCTTGTCTACTGGCTAAATTTAGGCCTCTCCGTGGCCCGGAGGGGGCTGGAAATCTTCTCCCGTGAGCCGGCCCTGCTGACAGCCCAACACACGCAGGCCGGGAGGGCTGAGCTCACAGCCTGGCATTCCGGGCTGATCACCGCAGCCCCAGGGGCCTCCGCTCCACCGGTCAGGGGGCTGGATTCTGACCCCTTGGCACTCAGAACCCATGCCCGCCCCAGGATCGTGTGGGTTTGGTGTTTCTTGTGTGTTCTGTCTCCCCCGTCAGCCCGGGGGCTCTCTAAGAACTGTGTCTCCCCTTCAGACTCTGGTTTTCTCCAAGGGCTGTGCCTCCCCCATCAGACCGCAGACTCCTTGGGGACAAGGGTGGGTGGGCCTCCCTGCTCTACCCTGGCCTGCTGTGTGTCCTGAGGGCCTCCTTCCCTCAAGGAAGGTAATGTTTACAGCCCATCTCTAAGGAAAGGGCGAGACAGCCCAGTGGGGGCGGTGGTTAGAATGTGCAGCTGTCCTCCTGCCAGCTTCCACGGGGACCTGCACTCACCTCCACCCCAATTTTTGGAACACTCAGGGGCCCCAGGAGGAGAGAGCTGGCAGCTTGAGGTAGGGCTGGGGGTGGGGCCCAGACTCGGGGAGGGGGCAGATAATCGAATAACTGTCCTGAAAGGTCTAGAAGGTCGGGCTCCTATCTACTGTCGGCTTCACTGAGTGGGATGTCAGGCAGAGGTGAAGGAGAATCTGGAAGACTAATCTAGCCCTGACCTCTGGAGTGCTGAGGGCACGGGCTCCTGGCCGAGAGCTGTCCATCGTGGCCTCAGTTGATCACCACCCAGCCAGGAAGGAGGAGGCATTCTTCCCATTTCACAGACAGGGAAGTGGAGCCTCACGAATGTAAGTGACAGAGCTGGGATTTGAACCCAGATGTGTCGGATCCGAAGCTCTTCAGAGACTGGGATGACTTGAACAAAATCTTATGGAGGCGGGCTGACTCAGAAGACCCGAGAAGCTTCTCCTTGTCCACCGGCTGCTCAGCAAAGCCGAGACCGACATCACGCTGGATCAGGGTGGGAGCCGGGGAACGCCACTCTGGGAGAGAGTCCAGCCCGCTGGGCAGCCCT
The DNA here is from genome assembly GCF_000164805.1 of Carlito syrichta. Taxonomy (NCBI): domain Eukaryota; kingdom Metazoa; phylum Chordata; class Mammalia; order Primates; family Tarsiidae; genus Carlito; species Carlito syrichta. The sequence continues at coordinate 66,184 of NW_007053775.1, forward strand.
GCTTGCATTATGGGGCATCTGCTGTCCTCTCCAAATTCTGCCCTTCCTTCCCAGATCAGCTCCAGTCCTCTTCTCCAACGGAGGCCTCCCTGATTACTCCCGCCCACACAACCCCCTGTCCCCATCCAGACGCCCACACCACTGACCGTCTTTGCCCACTCCTAGCACCTGGTGGTGTGACATGGTCTTCCTGTGACTTTCTGCTGTATCCCTTCTCCCCTAGCCAGCTGGCAGCTGCCCCAGGGCAAGGGTTTGTCTGTCTCCCCATTAGACTGGGGAAGCCTGAAGGCAGGGACTGTTCCTTTCATCGGACTCCCACAGAACCCAGGCTGGAGCCTCATCCTGGGAGACCCCGTCTACACGGGCATTAGTAGTGCTGGTGGGGGCCAGGGTGGTGCCTAGAGCAAGAGGGTCTATCACTCCTGGTGGAGATTCTTACCCGTGTCGGCGCCCCTGTCACCCCAGCCTGTTGAGGGGATTCTGGGGCTGCCGGGAAGTCACTAGCGCCGAGGTGAGATGGAGACAGGGTGGGGCGCGGTGGGGGCCCTGAGCCTGCCACCCGCCGCGGAAACAGGAGCCAGTGGCTAAATGCAGACACACTGTCATGGTGCTGACGGCCTGAGTCACTGCCCCTGGATGTCACATCCCGTTACCCACCCCCGCCCACCCTCCTCCCCCCGATTCCTGAGACATCACCCACACAAATACTGCATCCTCGGGCTCCAGTGGCCCGGAGGGACCTCAAAATGTCACCAAGGCCATTCCCCTGTCTCTGGGCATGCCTCTCCCTTCCCATAACAGGGACAGAAGGAGCTTCAAAGATGATCCAATCCCTTGAATCCCCATCAGCCGGAGGAGATTTTAATAAACACAGACTCAGCCGGGCTTGGTGGCTCAGCCTGTAATCCCGCGCCTGTGGGAGGCTGAGGCGAGTGGATTGCCTGAGCCCGCGGGTTCGAGACCCACCTGGGCATGGAGACCTCATCTCTACAATAAATCAAAAAATCAGCCGGGCATGGTAGCGCATGCCTGTAATTC
>NW_007053775.1:67248-70002 GCF_000164805.1 Carlito syrichta
GCGGCCACTGCACTCCAGTCTGGGCGACAGAGTGAGACTCCAACTCAAAAAAGTAAAAATAAAAATAAAAAAAATAAACACAGACTCTTCCCTCTGCACTCCAAGATTCTCATGTGGGGTCTTGGGGAGGGACCTGGAATCTATTCTCGTCAGTTTCCACATAGCTCACGGGCCAGTGTTCAGAAAGCACGCATCACTCAGTAGGTGTTTATTGAACACCTGCTGGGTGCTGGGCATTGGCCTGGGTGCTGAGGGACTCGGGGATGAATGAGGCAGAGACAGGTCCCTGCTCCCAGGCTCGCCTCATTGGACAGAAGGGGAAACTGAGGCTGCAGGTGGTGAGTTAGGGAGGGCAGAGTCGTGTTGGCTTCACACTGCTGTCACCTTATTGGCCTGTCACCACTGCTGCCAGGCCCTTGGTGGGGGAGAGGGAGAAACTGGGGTTGGCATAGGGGATAGTGCTTTGTGAGGGGCTTGCTCACCCAAAAGGCAGGGTCCTGGACCCCTGTCTGCCCTTGTCCCAGTCTCCTGAGGCTCAGAGGGCCGGGAGAAGGCATGGACGTGCCGTGCAGCTGTGGGACTGTAGCCAGCAGCTGCCCAGGACCAGACACCAGGGTCCAGGATGTCAACAGGGCCCCCAGTTCCGTTACTGTGCACAGTTGTCAGGCCGGGCAGCCAGGGCAAGGCGGACCACATCCCTGAAGAGCAGCAAACCCCCCGCCCACTTCCACAACACACACACCTACTTCTGTGAGCCAGGCATGGTGGCTCATGCCTGTCATCCCAGCACTTTTGGAGGCTGAGGCAAGAGGATTGCCAGAGCCCTGGGATTCGAGACCAGCCTCGGCAACATGACAAGACTGTGTCTCCACAATAAATTAAAAAAATTAGCCAGGCATGATGGCGCATGCCTGTCGTTCCAGCAACTGGAAGGCTGAGATGGAAGGATCGAAAGCCCAGCAGGTCAAAATGGCTGTGAGCGTGCCAGTGCACTCCAGCATGGGCAACAACATAAGACTCTGACTGAAAACAACAACAACAATAACAAAAAAACCCAAATGGACTTGGCTTAGCATCTAGGGCCAGAGGGTAGCTCAGGGTCCCAGATTTTTTTTTTTTTTTGAGTCGGAGTCTCACTCTGTCGCCCAGGCTGGAGTGCAGTGGCACGCTCCTGACCACCGCAGCCTCAACCTGCTGGGCTCTGGCGATTCTTCCACCTCAGTCTTCCAAGTAGCTGGAACTACAGGCGTGCGCTACCATGCCCGGCTAGTTTTTGATTTATTATAGAGACGAGGTCTCACCAAGTTGCCCGGGCGGGTCTCGAACCCGCTGGCTCAGGCAATCCTCTTGCCTCGGCCTTCCAAAGTGCTGGGATTACAGATGGAGCCACCGAGCCTGGCCAGGGGCCCAGATTTTAACAAATAATTGAAAGGCCATCAGGATTTTTTGGAGGAGTGGCTTTGTCTAGGTTCGATGGGGGACAATTGTTCCAGAACTCTTGCCCAAATCTTCCAAAATTGGCATCAGACACCCATTTGCTTTGTGTCCAAACCATCTCCCTGATTCAGCCTCAGGAGTGGGAGGAGTTTCAGGTAGGGGAAGAACTGTACAGTCTAGAGACTGTTTTTAGCCTCTCCTGTGTGACCTTTAATGAGCGACTGTACCTTTCTGATCCTCCAATTAACGTCTTCAAAATGGCGATGCTATCTCCAACTCACAGGATGTGCAAGGAGGAACTAAGTTGTAGACTTTTTTTTGTTGTTGTTGAGTTGGAGTCTCACTCTATCGCCCAGACTGGAGTACAGTGGCCGCTCCCGGCCACCGCAGCCTCGACCTGCTGGGCTCCGGCGATCCTTCCGCCTCAGACTTCCACGTAGCTGGAACTACAGGCGCACGCTACCACGCCCGGCTAATTTTTTAAAATTTATTGTAGAGATGAGGTCTCGCCAAGTTGCTCACGCGGGCTCAGGCAATCCACTCACCTCAGCCTCCCAAAGGCACAGGATTACAGGCTGAGCCACTGAGCCTGGCAAGTTGTAGACTTTTAAAGCTCCTGGCCCGGCCAGGCTTGGTGGCTCAGCCTGTAATCCCAGCACTTTGGCAAGCCTACTTGGGAGGCTGAGGTGGAAGGATCGCTGGAGCCCAGCAGGTCGAGACTGTGGTGGCTGGGAGTGTGCCACTGCACTCCAGTCTGGGTGACAAAGTAAGACTCCGACTCAAAAAAAAAAAGCTCCTGGCCTGCTGTAGCTGGCCACTCCCTCACCATGTCCACTCATGCCCATGCTGCCTCTGTTAGTGTGGGACAAAATCTGTGGCATTTACCCAGAAGCCCCCACCCACAGCCGCTGGCCCTTGGACGTTGTAGTTTGAGAAGCTGTTTCCCAAGACTGGAGAGTCTAGACCCGAGGATTGAGTTCAAGTTCCTCACCAGGCCTTGGAGGCCTCAGCCCGATTCACAGCCTTGCCCCAGCTTGCTGACCTCTTCCCCAGCCCTGAACAAGATGGGCCATCACGGCAGGACGGTGCAGCACGGTGTGCAGGCGTCGGTGCCCGTCAAACCGAGGCAGGAATTTCAGTTTTGACGTTGGCTCATGTGGCCTTGGACAAGGAGCCTCACCTCCTCGAGATGCCATTAGTTGTTTGCTTGTTTTTTTATTTTGTCATTTATTTATTTATTTATTTGCGTCGGAGTCGCACTCTGTTGCCCAGGCTGGAGTGCAGTGGCATGCTCACGGCCACCGCAGCCTCGACCTG
>NW_007053775.1:70143-78348 GCF_000164805.1 Carlito syrichta
TGCTGGGCTCAGGTGATCCTTCCGCCTCAGCCTTCCAAGTAGCTGGAACTACAGGCGTGCACTACCACGCCCGGCTAATTTTTTAAAATTTTTATTGTAGAGACCAAATTGCACCGGCTGGTCTTGAACCCCCGGACTACCAATCTTCGCACCTGGGTCTCCTAAAGTGCTTGGATTACAGGCGTGAGACAGGGTCTCTTCTTTCTGTTGCCCAGGCTGGAGTACTGTGGTGCAATCATAGTTCGCTATAACCTAGAACTCCTGGACTCGAACGATCCTCCTGCCTCAGTCTCCCAAGTAGCTGTGACTACAGGCACAAGCCACAGCGCCCGGCCTGTTTCTTTAAAATGGCATAACACTGTCCACCTTGTGGGCTTTCCGTGAGCCGCAGTCACTCTGGGGAGGGTCCCGCCATGATGGCCCCGCTCACCTTTGCTGGTGTACTTTCTTCTGCCTCTGCCTGGCCTCCTCTTTTCTCCCTTCTCTGCTTTGTCAAACCCTCCAGTGTCCAGCTCTGAGAACCTGGAGCCCCGAGCCTCTGCTCCAACAGGCGCCCCTCACTGTCCTGCTGTGTGCATGTGTCCGCCTCCTAGGCCTCTCCTCCAGGAGCTCCCAGAGGCCTGCAGTGCGCCACCCTCTGCGCAGCTCTGGTGCGTGGGGGAATTCCCTACGCCCCCTCCCTCCTGGCAGCTCTGCCCCGCAGGGCTCCATCCTGGGCAGTTCTGGTTGGTTTGTCAAGGACATTCTTAATGGCCACGGCAACCTGGCAGGGCGGGGGCGGGGGAAGATGTTGATTGGTGGAACACACACCTGTCCAGGTGCCTGGAGCCAGAGGCAAGGGAGGCTCTGTGAGAGGCGTGCCAGCCGCGGTTGCAGCAGGAGGGCTGACAGGTGAGGAGCCACTGGGTCCGGAGCTGGGGAGCAGGACAGCTAGGGCCAGTTAGGGCCAGACGGGCAGGGCAGAGGGGGACAGGGGCAGGAGCCGGAGCCTCACTTTGAACCTGGAGGGGTCTCTTTCTGGGCCTGGGGTTTTCCGGCCTCTGTGGCCCGAGCCATGGGTAGGGGGTGGGCACAGGGAGCCAGAGCCACCCATGGGGAAGCCAGTGGAAAACTGAAGGGCAAAGAGACTCACAGCAGAAGCAGCCAGAGGCGTGGGAAGGAGAAGTAGCCTTTCGACTCAGCCTCCCGAGCAATGGGACTCCCGGCATGCACCGCCACGCCTGGCTAATGTTTTGGTTGTTTTTGCTAAGTTGCCCAGGATGTTCTTAAACTGTGGGTTCAAGTGCTCCTCCTGCCTCAGCCTCCCAAAGTGCTGGGATTACAGGCGTGAGCCACCATGCCCAGCAGTTTCCTTTTTATCTGGGAGAGTATTGGAAGGGCCGAGGCAGGGCCAGGATGTTGGTCCATCCCTCTGTCCCCGCCCCCAGGGCCTGATGGAGGAGCTGGTGGGGCTGCGTGAGGGCTCCTCAGGGGACCCTGTGACTCTGCAGGAGCTGTGGGGCCCGTGTCCCCGCATCCGCCGAGGCATCCGAGGTGAGAGCCAGGTCCCCTTCCCTTTCCCATCAAAGACGCCGCAGGACACACCCCAGTCCCATTCCACCTGGAAGCCCAAGGGCTGCCCTCCTTCCCTCTGGACATCACTACCCAGTCTCTCGGTGGCAGGGAGGGAAGGGATCTCTCCGTCTGTCTGTGGGTCAAGTGGGCCAGGGATCTGCCTTCTGGCTTCCAGGAGATACAGTGCAAAACCTGGTCACTGTACCTACCTCTGCCCTCGCCTATCTGTGCCAGTGAGGGCCCGAGGGTCAGCTGCTGGGACAGCTGGAGCCACAGTGAGTGGCTGGGGGAGTGTGGACTTGGCCCCTTTCCTGGGTGTCCCATGTGCACGGTTGCCTTTTTTTTTTTTTTTTAGTAGGTGTCTCACTCTGCCACCCAGGCTGGAGTGCAGTGCCATGCTCATGGTCACCACAGCCTCAACCTGCTGGGCTCAGGCGATCCTTCTGCCTCAGCCTTCCAAGTAGCTGGAACCACAGGTGCATGCCACCACTCCTGGCTATTTTTAAAACTTATAGTAGAGGTTGGTCTCCAACCCCTGGGCTCAGGCAATCCTCTTGCCTCTGCCTCCCAAAGTGCTGGGATTACAGGTGTGAGCCACCGCGCCTGGCTCACTGTTGACTTTGAGATCTGATTGTCCCCTTAGCAAAGGTGCAGAGAAGACAGGGACCCCAGAAGGAGGCTAAGTGCAGTCTAGGGGCTGATGCCCCCAGTTTGGAAGGGCCAGGTCCTGGGCTGAACGGCAGCCGGGGCCAGGGCATTGCAGGGATTCCATAGGAGAAATGGTGCCACAAGCCCTGGGACATGCAGGAGTCTTGCTAGACCCTTGTGCTTTCTAAGCTACAGTTTCTGCTGAGACTGGTGAGAGCTGCAGCCACCCTCATTCTGGGGGAATTACAGCATGAGGAGGGACAGGGAAGCTTCAAGCCCCGCACGCTTCCCTGTCCCTCCTCATTCTGTCATTCCCCCAGTGCGGGCAGGGGTATGGACAGCGGACAAGTTCAAGGCCCTCCGCCAGGGCAGCAGGCCTGGCACCCACAGTGACACCACTCTGACCTACCACAAATCCCACTCGGCCCCTGTGTGAAGCAGAGCCCCCTGGAGCTACCCCAGACTCCACTGCCTGGCCCCCGCCCCACCCTGGGCTGTGACCTCACGTCCTGCCCCAGGTGGCCTGGAGTGGCTGAAGCAGAAGCTGTTCCGCGTGGGCGAGGACTGGTACTTTCTGATGACCCTCGGAGTGCTCATGGCCCTGATCAGCTACACCATGAACTTCGCCATTGGGCGTGTGGTCCGAGGTAAGCCTCCCCGGCACTCACTCTGGACCAAGCGATTCTGTGGCTGCTCCAGGGGATGCCAGAGGGGCCCCAGGTGCAGCGGGGGTTGGGGGAGAGTCTTGGGCAGAGATCTGGCCCTGGCTTCGCTCCTGACTTGCTGTGTGACCCCGGAGAGGCTCCTGCCCCTCTCTGGGCCTCAGTCCCCTCACTGTACAGTGAGGGAGAGAGACCTGAATGTTCCCAAGAGCCCTTCCTCCTCTGAGCTCTCTGCCCTCTCTTCATGCCATTCCTGTTCCTTCTCCCTGGGAAGAGGGGAAGGAAGGCACTTGCTTAGCCCACCAAGCATAGAGCTTTCCCCATCCTCCAGCAGCCTGTCTCCACCCTGAGGCTGTCCTGGAAGAAGGGGTATGGAGCGGGAAGGGTCTAGGGCGGTGTCTCTGGAGACCCTTAACTGACATCTTTGGTTGTCATTTAATTCTCAGTAGGGACCTCGGTAGTCTTTGGGGACTAAGAGGGAGAGCCCATCCCAAGCCCATTTGACAGATGGGGAGACAGAGGCTCAGAGAGGTTGAGTCACTTGCCCAGAGTCACTCAGCTCGGAAGTGGCAAAACTGGGATGCGCACCCAGGGTCGTGCTCCTGCCTCTTCTTGGGGGTCTGCCATTCACTAGGTGGCCCGGGGCCTCCCCTCTCCGAGCCTCCATTTCCTGGTCAGTAAGTGGGCACCGCAGCGTCTGGCCCCAGGGCTGCAGAGACAGGGGGTGGCTCCCTGACACCCGGCCCCGTCCTCAGCGCACAAGTGGCTGTACCGGGAGATCGGGGACAGCCACCTGCTCCGGTACCTGTCCTGGACCGTGTTCCCCGTGGCTCTTGTCTCCTTCTCCTCCGGCTTCTCCCAGAGCATCACACCCTTCTCTGGAGGTGAGTCTCTGGTGACCATGGTCCCCGCTGGCCTGAATCTACCCACTTCCCATAAAGCTTATGATGGTGGGGGGCGGAGACGGGAAGCTGCAGCCCCATTTCACAGCCAAGAAGTGGCTCAGAAGAGTTGTGTCACTTGTCAGAAGCCACACAGCGAGAAGGTCAGATCTTGACTCTTAGGTCGCTGCTGGCTCTACCCACTTTCCAAGGGCTCTTTGGGACATGATGGGAGGACTGGTGACAGGTTCCCCTGGGCCAGGAAATGAGCTCCCCCAGGCCTCAGCTCTGCCTCCAGCTCCGGGACAGAAGAGGGAAGCTCAGGGGTGCTTCTGGTGGGCCCTCCTCATCCTACCACAGCCGTCCACCAGGCCTGGCAGGAAGAACATGGACAATTCATGTTCCCTCTCTGGCCCTCAGCTTCTTTGTCTGCAAAATGAGTCCATGAATCCTAACATCAGAGGGTTGAGGCTCTGGCATGCTCATATTATGAAAACATGACGCAGGATGGCACGTTAAGAGTTTTTAATCTTGCCGGGCACGGTGGCTCACACCTATTATCCCAGTATTGTGGGAGGCAGAGGTGAGAGGATTGCATGAGCCCAGGGACTCGAGACCAGCCTGGGCAACTTGGCGAGACTTCATCTCTACAATAAATCAAAAAATCAGCCAGACGTGGTGGCATGCACCTGTCGTTCCAGGCGAAAGGATGGCCTGAGCCCAGTAGGTCGAGGCTGCCTTGGCTGTGAGTGTGCTACTGCACTCCAGCCTGGGTCACAGAGTGAGAGATCAAACTCAAAAAAAAGAAAAAAAAGAGTTTTAATTTTGTGGTACCCCCCACCTTGTCCCTGTCTGCTCCCTCCACTCCCCCCCAACCACCCCCCCCAGGTTCTGGAATCCCGGAGCTGAAGACCATCCTGTCAGGTGTGGTCCTGGATGACTACCTGGACATCAAGAACTTTGGGGCCAAGGTGGTGGGCCTTTCCTGCACGCTGGCCTCTGGCAGCACCATCTTCCTGGGCAAAGTGGTACGGGCAGGCGTGAGGATGCCCCCACCCACCCAGGGCCTGCCCTCCTGCCCACCTCAGCCCTCCCACGTCTCCCCATCCCTCACCAAAGCTGGGTCAGAGGAGGCTCGGGCCAGTCCCTCCCTTTGGGGGGCACAGTCTTGGGGGGAGAGGTGGGCCAGGTCCCCAGAGAGTGACAAAAGCCAGTTCAGGACACCCCTAGGGGTTGGGGAGGCGGAGGAGGAGGGTGGGGAAGCCATGCTGTCTGTGGGTGAGGCTTCCTCTGCTCCCCTCACCCCGGAGGAGGAGAAGGAGGGGGGAAGGGGGGAAGGGGAAGACCAAGGGCCAGGCTCTCCGGGCGGGACGTCCTGTGCCCTGTGCCCACCCCTCGCCTCGGCAGGGCCCCTTTGTGCACCTGTCTGTCATGATCGCCGCCTACCTGGGCCGCGTGCGCACCAAGACCGTCGGGGAGCCTGAGGTCAGGGGCTCAGGAGGGCTTCCCTTGGAGGGAGGGGAGGCAGGAGAGGGGGGGCCTGACTCTGAGCCTGGGGCTGGACTTGGTCCTCCAGAACAAGATCAAGCAAAACGAAATGCTGGTGGCAGCCGCGGCGGTGGGTGTGGCCACGGTCTTCGCAGCACCCTTCAGTGGTGAGACCCTCCCTCACGCCCCTCCCCACACACCCGGGGCTCCTTCACGCCCCTGCCCTCTCTGGGCCTGGCTGAGGGTCCTAAAGAAAAGCCTGGAGCTAATTCTAGTTCTTACATCAGCCCTGCCTTGGGCATGGCCACCCCCGGGTGGGGGAGGGGGCGGGTTGTCAAGAGGCTTCAGGGTTACATTAGACAGACTTGGGTGCTGGGCTTGGTGGCTCAGTCTGTAATCCCGCGCCTTTGGGAGGCTGAGGTGAGTGGATTGCCTGAGTCCGTGGGTTCAAGACCCGCCTGGGCAGCGAGACCTCATTTCTACAATAAATCAAAAAATCAGCCGGGCGTGGTAGCACGTGCCTGTAATTCCTGCTACTTGGAAGGCTGAGGCGGAAGGATCGCCGGAGCCCAGCAGGCGAGGCTGCAGTGGCAGGAAGCGGCCACTGCACTCCAGTCTGGGCGATAGAGTGAGACTCCAACTCAAAAAAATCCAGCTCCCGGCCAGGCTGGGTGGCTCAGCCTGTAATCCCGCGCCTTTGGGAGGCTGAGGTGAGTGGATTGCCTGAGCCCACAGGTTCGAGACCCTCCTGGGCAACTTGGTGAGACCTCATCTCTACAACAAATCAAAAAATTAGCCGGACGTGGTAGCGCGCGCCTGCAATTCCAGCTACTCGGAAGGCTGAGGCGGAAGGATCGCCGGAGCCCAGCAGGTCGAGGCTGCGGTGGCCGGGAGCGGCCACTGCACTCCAGTCTGGGCGACAGAGTGAGACTCCAACTTGAAAGAAAGAAAGAAAGAGAAAAGAAAGAAGGAAGGAAGGAAGGAAAGAAAGAAAGAAAGAGAGAGAGAGAGAGAGAGAGAAAGAAAGAAAGAAATTTATCCAGGCGTGGTAGTGCGCACCTGTAGTCCCAGCTACTTGGGAAGCTGAGGCAGAAGGATCGCCTAAGCCCAGGAGGTCAAGACTGAGGTGAGCTGTGAGCATGCCACTGCACTCCGACCTGGGTGACAGAGTGAGCCCCTGACTCAGAAGGAAGGAAGAAAGGTAAGAAGGTAGGAAGGAAGGAAAGAAGGAAGGAATCCAGTTCCCTCAGTGTGGCCCTGGCCAGCTGGCCTCTCTGAGCCTGCTTCTTCCTCAGGGGGCATCAGCCCCTACTGACGGTGAGGAGAGGCGCTCCCAGGGCTCGTGCCCGGCCATCCAGGCTGCAGGCCGGCAGGACAGAAGGGGTCAGGGAGCAGGTGACTCGGGGGCCCTGCAGCCAGGGACGGATAGGGGTGGGGAAGGTTTGGCTTGAGCTCTGTGTCACCCCCAGGCGTCCTGTTCAGCATCGAGGTCATGTCTTCCCACTTCTCTGTGTGGGACTACTGGAGGGGCTTCTTCGCTGCCACCTGCGGGGCCTTCATGTTCCGGCTCCTGGCGGTCTTCAACAGCGAGCAGGGTGGGTCCCGCCTGCCTGGGTGCGGGCAAGGGCTGTCCCGTCCCTTCCTCTCCCTCTTCCCCTCCTCCCACCTCCTTCGAAGGGGGGCGGGCTGGCCTGAATTGGGCACAAAGTCTGAGGGTGCTCAGGGTCAAAGGGAGTCAGGGCAGGGAGGCAGGGGCTGGGTTGTGGGGGCCTGGAATGCCAGGAAACGGATATTTGGGTTTGGGACCTGGCACCAGGCATACCCATCCCTGCCTGTTAATCTGGGACTTGGCTTTGGAGGGAGTTAGGGCATCGTCTCGGATCACCTCTTCCCGCAGAGACCATCACCTCCCTCTACAAGACCAGTTTCCGAGTGGACGTGCCCTTCGACCTGCCAGAGATCTTCTTTTTTGTGGCACTGGGGTGAGTGGGTGCCTTGGGACCCCCAGACCGGGACGCAGCCCCTGGTCCTGGGGAGAAGTTCCAAACTCACCCCCCGCCCCACCGCCAGGGGTATCTGTGGCATCGCGAGCTGCGCCTATCTCTTCTGTCAGCGGACCTTCCTCGGCTTCGTCAAGACCAATCGGTTCAGCTCCAAACTGCTGGCCACCAGGTGGGCTTTGGGCTGGAGCCTCTCAGGGAGCCTTATGTAGAAAGCCCCACCCCCTACTGAACCCCCTGTCCCCCACTGAGCCCCCAAGCTCCTCCCTAGGCCTGTCCTCACGGATAGAGCCCTGACCCCCCTTCCAATCCCCAGTCACTGCCCTTCCCACCTTCCTGGGCTAAACCCCCTCATGTGACCTCACCCTCCCTGAGCCCACTCCCTTCGGGTCCCTTCTCCCTGAAACACGGGGATCCCAGGGAAATAGGACCCCCTGGGACGCCCTAGCCCTGCCCTGGCCCAGCTCTGTCCTCCCTCCCAGCCTGTGTCCGCCCGGGCTCTTCTGCCAGCCCCTGCCCTATGACAGGAGTGGCGTGGGGCTGACCTCTGTGTTCCACCCCCAGAGGGTGCCCAGCCCGTGTCATCCGCCCCAGTTGTTGCCTTGTTGTCAGGCCCTTGGTGTCAGTGGGGGGCTCTGCTCCTGCCTGAGAAAGGCCCTGTTTCCGCCTCCATGGGGAAGGGGAGGGGGGTTGGCCCTGGAGCTTGCTCTCCAGCAAGCCTGGACTCCCCCCCAGCAAACATCTTTCCTGCCCCCCAGCAAGCCTCTGTACTCCGCCCTGGCCGCCTTGGTTCTTGCCTCCAACACTTACCCACCTGGCGCGGGCCGCTTCCTGGCTTCTCGGGTAAGGGACTGAGCTGGGAATGCGCGTGGAACCCCCGTCCGCTGCCCCCTCGTGTGTGCGATCTCATGCAACCTCTGCAACACCCCATAAGGGACACGCCCGGGTGTCGTCTGACAGATGAGGAAACTG
>NW_007053775.1:78368-79122 GCF_000164805.1 Carlito syrichta
TGGGGTGGGGGGGTGAGGGGTGGCGGGTGCTGCTCTCTCCTCACCCCGAGGTCCAATCTGCCCCGCCCCAGCTGTCCATGAAGGAGCATCTGGACACTCTCTTTGACAACCGCTCCTGGGCGCTGATGACTCGGAACTCGTCCCCACCCTGGCCCGAGGAGCCCGACCCGCAGAACCTGTGGCTGGAGTGGTACCACCCGCGGTTCACTGTCTTTGGGACGCTCGCCTTCTTCCTGGTTATGAAGGTGGGTACCTGGGGTGCCCCCACCCAAGGGTGTGCACAGAGCTGAGACCTGCTCTGGTCAGGGTGGGGCTCGCCCCCCACGGCGTGGAGTGTGGAGCTTTGGCCTTCCACGCAGACGCCCGATCTGCCCCCTGCCCGTTGTGTGGTCCTGGGCAAGTTACTCCGGCTCTCTGAGCCTCAATCTCCTCTCTTTATTTTTTAATTTTTTTTTTTTGAATCAGAGTCTCACTTTGTAGCCCAGGCTGGAGTGCAGTGGCACACTTAACAGCTACTACAACCTTGGCCCACTGGGCTCAGGTGATCCTCCCGTCCCAGCCTTCCAAGTAGATGGAACCACAAGTGTGCACCGCCATGCCCGGCTGATTTTTTAATTTATTGTAGAGATGAGGTGTTGCCATGTTGCCCAGGCTGATCTTGAATCCCTGAACTCAGGCCATTCTCTTGCCTCTGCCTCCCAAAGTGCCGTGATTGCAGGTGTGAGCCACCACATGCGGCAGTCTCCCCATCTTT
>NW_007053775.1:79482-83283 GCF_000164805.1 Carlito syrichta
AAAAAAAAAAAAAAAAAGGAAGGCTGAGGGGAAGGAAGAAAAATACCTGGCATGGTGCCAGGCACACAGTAGGCACCTTATCAAGGAGAGGCTCCCTCCCCAGTCAATGCCTTCCCAACGCCAGACACTGGGCATGGGCCCACGCTGGATGCCTTCCTTCCCTCCAGGAAACTCCCCGTCCCGGCCCCTCCCTCCCTTGTCCAGCCTAGCCTGGCAGCCTCTAGGCTACTCCCCTCCCACTGGCTACTCCCCTCCCACAGTTCTGGATGCTGATCCTGGCCACCACCATCCCCATCCCTGCTGGATACTTCATGCCCATTTTTATCTTTGGTGAGTCTGGGGTCCTGAGGGACTGAGGCTTGAAGTTAGTGGGGGCAGGGGTGGTATTGAGGTCAGTCCCAGGGAGGGAGGGCTGTGGGGGCCGGGTCAGCCCAGGTCCCCCCTTCACCCTGAGTCTGTGGCCAGGAGCCGCCATCGGGCGCCTCTTGGGGGAGGCCCTCTCTGTCGCCTTCCCCGAAGGCATCGTGGCCGGAGGGGTCGTCAATCCCATCATGCCTGGGGGGTATGCCCTGGCAGGTGAGTGGGTCGGGGCCCCCTGGGAGGACAAACACTGTGGGGCTGGGCTGGACTGGAGAATCGGCTGGTGGTTCTGCAGGGCATGGAGGGGCCACTGAGCTGCCCCGAGAGCCCCGACCTTCACAGAGGCTGTCCCTCCCTGAACCGCCCCACCCCTGAGCCCCCCCACTGTTCTTAGGTCCGGTCTGGTCCCGCGTCCCCCAAGCCTCCCTCACCTCCTCCTCTCACCAAGCCCAGGCACCAGGGCACGTCCAGCAGTGGTCAGTGTGTGGCCCGTGCACAATTCCCACTCCAGTCTCAGATGCAGCTATGCCAGCCCTGCCCTCCGGGTGAGGCTGGCCCCCGGCTGAGCCACCACACCTGCAGGGGCTGCAGCCTTCTCGGGGGCAGTGACACACACCATCTCCACGGCCCTGCTGGCCTTTGAGCTGACTGGTCAGATCGTGCACGCACTGCCCGTGCTGATGGCGGTGCTGGCCGCCAATGCCATCGCCCAGAACTGCCAGCCCTCTTTCTACGACGGCACCATCATCGTCAAGAAGCTGCCATACCTGCCACGGATCCTGGGCCGCAACATCGGGTGAGCAGTGCCCACTTCAGGCTGCTGACGGCATGGCGGGGTCTGGGCGGGCTGGGGGTGGAGGGCCCCTCCAAAATGGGATGCCACTGCAGCTGACCTTGGACGTGGGGTGGAGGGAGGGACTGATGGCAGCACAGCTGTCCTCCGGTCTCCACTCTCCAGGGGGCCCTGCGTGACCTTGGGCAAGTCTTTGGCCTCCGCAGCCTTCCCTGTCTTTCTGGTCATCCGCTGGTCTCTTAGTGGGAGGATGATTGTTACCCCATTGACTGGATGAGGAAACTGGGGCTCAGAGAGGTGCTGTGTCTCACTCCAGGTGACATGGAGAGTCACCAGATCCAGGAGGTCCCTCACCCTATTCCTGCCATCCTTGTGGGCCTTTGGGAGCTGGGAGTGGAACCAGAAGGGAACCAGGTTTTGAGGTCCTCGCTGGGCTAGGGCCCAAAGCAGCTTCCAGCCCAAGAAACAGGACTGGGAGGCTCTGAGAGTGCCCGGGTCCAAGGCTCAGCTCCGAACATGCACAAGCTGCCATCTTGCTCCAGACCTCAGTTTCCCCATCTCTAAAATGGGTGGTGTTTTGGGGTTTTTTTTGAGTCAGAGTCTCTGTCACCCAGGCTGTCTCGGCTACCACAGCCTCATCCTGCTGGGCTCAGGCGACCCTTCTGCTTCAGCCTTTCAAGTAGCTGGAAATATAGGCGTGTACCACCATGCCCAGCTAATTTTTTTTACTTATTTTAAGACAAGATCTTGCCGTGTTGCCCAGGCTAGTCTTGAACCTGTGCATTCAGGCAATCCTCTCGCCTGAGTCTTCCAAAGTGCTGGAATTACAGGCGTGAGCCACCGCACCCAGCGTTTTTTGTTTGTTTTGAGACATGGTCTCACTCTGTCGCCCAGGCAGGAGTGAGTGCATGATCCTGGTTCACTGCAGCCTCTACCTCCTGACCTCAAGTGACCCTCCAACTCAGCCTCTCAAGTAGCTGGGACTACAGGCACGCATCACCATAGCCCGGCTATTTTTAATTTTTTTTTTTTTTTGGTAGCAATAAGGTCTCATTATGTTGCATAGGCTGATCTCGAACTCCTGGCTTCAAGCGATCCTCTCACCTCGGCCTCTCAAAGTGCTGGGATTACAGGTGTGAGCCACTGTGCCCAGCCTCCCCCTGTAGTTTTTACCCTTTAAAGTATTTTTTTTTTTTTTGAGTTGGAGTCTCACTCAGTCGCCCAGACTGGAGTGCAGTGGCCACTCCCAGCCACCGCAGCCTCGACCTGCTGGGCTCCGGCGATCCTTCTGCCTCAGCCTCCCAAGTAGCTGGAACTACAGGCGCGCGCTACCACGCCCGGCTAATTTTTGATTTGTTGTAGAGATGAGGTCTCGCCAAGTTGCCCAGGCGGGTCTCGAACCCGCAGGCTCAGGCAATCCACTCACCTCAGCCTCCCAAGGCGCGGGATTACAGGTTGAGCCACCGAGCCCGGCTGTTTTTTTGTTTTTTTCCATGTAGCTTTTCTTCAGGTGAAATTCTCCAGGCCAGGCTGCTGGATAAAGCAGACCAAAGCGGAAGTGGTCTGGGGGAAACGGAGGCCAGTGGGATGGGAATGAAGCACTGGGCCCCCCAAAGAGTGATCGCCAGGCTCCTCCCCACCGTGGGGTTCTCGGGGTCACTCATTCCAGGGTCCCAGGTTCCAGTAAAGCTCCCCTCACGTGCCCTGCCGGTCTGGGCTCTGCCACCTTGCCTCCGGGACGTGACGGGGGTGTTGCTCTGCTCCAGCTCCCACCGCGTGATTGTGGAGCACTTCATGAACGGCGCTGTCACCACGCTGGCCAAGGACACGCCGCTGGAGGAGGTGGCTGAGGTCGTGACCTCCACAGATGTGGCCGAGTACGCCTTGGTGGAGAGCACAGGTGCCAGCAGGAAGGGAGGAGGAGGCTGGGGGGTGGGCGGATTCCTCTGCCTTCCTCTTGGTCCCCCCAGAGTCAGGCCCAGGAAGGGGTGAGCAGGGCATGGGGCTGTCGGGCAGACCCGAGTCTGAATTCAGGCTCTGTGAGGTGGCCGCTGTGTGACCTTGGGCAAGTCACCTCATCTCTCTGAGCCTCCGTTTCTGCATTGGTAAAATGGAAACAATAACTGCCAGACCTGGGGGTGACTGGCATGTCTGGAGTGACGAGAGGGTGCTCGCGAGGCGCTCCTGGATGGCTCTTGGGGTCCTAGCAGCCAGGCCCAATGTGTGGGAGCACCTGTGGGCCTTCCAGAACCTCTCCCTCCTCTCAGTCGAGGCACCCCTCAGCATTCTCCACCTGAGTCCCCTCCCCCAATCCCTGTTGTCATGAGAAAAGGGTCTTTTTTTTTATTTTTATTTTTGAGTTGGAGTCTCACTCTATCACCCAGGCTGGGCTCAACCTACCAGGCTCAGGCAATCCTTCTGCCTCAGCCTTCCAAGTAGCTGGAACCACAGACACGTGCCACCACGCCTGGCTAATTTTTTGATTTATTAAAAATGAGGTCTTACCATGTTGCCCAGGCTGGTCTCAAACCCCCGGACTCAAGCAATCCTCTCGCCTCCACCTCCCAAAGTGCTGAGATTATAGGTGTAAGCCACCACGCCGGGCTGAGAAAAACATCTTTTTTGTTGTTGTTGTTGAGTTGGAGTCT
>NW_007053775.1:83338-86880 GCF_000164805.1 Carlito syrichta
GCTGGGCTCCAGCGATCATTCCGCCTCAGCCTTCCAAGTAGCTGGAACTACAGGCGCACGCTACCACGCCTGGCTCATTTTTTTTATTTATTGTAGAGATGAGGTCTCGCCAAGTTGCCCACGCGGGCTCAGGCAATCCACTCACCTCAGCCTCCCAAAGGCGTGGGATTACGGGCTGAGCCACCAAGCCCGGCTGAAAAACATCTTTTTAAAGACAAATGAACGGTGGCCCTTGTCACGAGACACATAAGCCAAGTCTCGGGGAAGCATTATCCAGAGTGTCATTGCCCACTGGGCTGAGTTACGGTATCTGCCTGGAGAGGATAAGACGGGGGGGCCAGCCCTGCCCACTCAGGGCTGCTGTCAGCTCATATGTCCTCTTTCTGCAAATGAGACAAGGTGCACACTTGGCAAGCATTGCGCAGCTGGATTTTGGTCCCCACTTGCCCTTTGGGCAGTCACCTTGTGCAATGAGCAACCTGGACAACCATATGGGTCACCCCTATGGCCACCCCAGGAGGGAAAAAGATACTTGGGAGTCGAAGGGCTGTGAGTAGACCACTTAAGCTCTGTGAGCTGCACTTTCCTCATCTGGAAAATTGGAATCAACAGAGGGTTGCCAGAGGTCCCCGCTCTGAATGCCAGACCCTTCTCCCCACCCTCACTGGAACACCCTGAGCATTATGCTGCAGAACTTGCCAGATATCCCATCTGAAAATTTTTGCTGATGGACAACCCCACCAAGAGGCTTCCAGGAGCCTTTGAAGCCTCCTGGAACAAAGAGAGCTGGCCTCAAAGCCCAAGTCCTTTTCTACCCTCAGAGCCACAGGAAGCAAAGAGCTCCGACCAGCACAGGCCCAGGTGTGGGACCCCGTGGGTCACCCAAGAAATAGCCTTAAGTGCTTATTAAGAGGGGAAGGGAAATTATTCCTAATTGTCAAGGTTTTATTTTACTTGACAGAAATCTAAAATGCCAAGCGGGCCCCATGATGCTGAATACCCGGGCACTCCAGTGATGCCTCTGGGCCTAGAGGGACGCTTGCCAGGCCAGCACACAGTAGGACCCCAGAACATGGTGGCCTCCTGGGTCCACGCCATCATTGGGTTATGCCAGCTGTGGAAACTTCTGTGAGGAAATGAAGGAGAAAGCCCGGCCCTGACACATAGACTTCATTGTGCTGATATCCCCAACTTGTCTCTGCCTTGAAACCCTGCAACCTGGGGAGTTCAGTGCTGGCCAGGGTCCCTCCTGGCCCCCTGGCAGCGTTACCTACCCCCTGACCTCCACGTTAGAAGCTCAGTGACCTCGGGCAAGACAATGAACTTCTCTGTGCCTCTGAATCTCAGTTTCCCATCCTGTAAAAAGGGTGGTCCTAGTTATAACAGACCCTTAGGCTGCTTTCAGGTTCCCGGAGACATGAGAACACCCAGCACGGCTCTTGGCACATAGTAGGTACTCAGCAAATGTGAATCCCTTCTTCTTCATGACGCGCCCTCTTCCCTCTCCCCTTGCCAGAGTCTCAGATCCTCGTGGGCATCGTGCGGAGGGCTCAGTTGGTGCAGGCCCTCCAGGCTGGGCCTCCTTCCTGGGCTCCAGGACAGCAGGTGGACACTTGCGAGGGGTGCGGGTCCTCATGTGGGGATGGGGGGGGTCAGCTGGGCTGTGAGGGGAGGGGCCCACTGTTCTGCGGGAGCAGCCTGGGGAAGGGGAGCCTGGTCCAGTCGCCTGAAACGCTTCTGTCCTCCCCAGCGCTGTCTCCAGGACGTCTTAATGGGGGGCTGCCCGACGGAGCCGGTGACCCTGCAGCTGTCCCCAGAGACCTCCCTGCATCAGGTGATGGGGAAAATCTGGGAATGCAGGCACACGAGGGCTCTGGGGCAGAGGGAAGGAGCCTGGCGGGAAACTCAGTCTTCAGAACCAGGGTCGCTGGGGTGGTGCAGAGAGCAGGGATGGAGGGGCTTGGGAAATGGAAGCCCCCCCGGCAGAGACACGCGGTGGCATTGCCTCCAGGCACACGGGTTTCAATTTCACGTCCACCACGTTCTCCCTGTGTGATCTTGCACAAACGACCTAGCCGCTCAGGACAGAGCCCGGCACATGGGGTGGGGTGGGGTAGAGGCAGGCAGGGAACCTCTGCTGCTGGATAATGGGGTCTTTTCTGCCTGAGGCCCACCCAGTCCCTTGTGTGGACTCTGGGGGCCCCGAGTGGCCATGCTGGACATTGCAGGTTTGGGATCCGGGTCTTCCCTCTACGACAGGCGGGATTTGGGGGAGTGAGGGGGCCAGAGGGTGAGGTGGGCGCCCCCTCCAGTGTTTCCTGCGCTACCCCAACCAGGCACACAACCTCTTTGAGCTGTTGAACCTTCAGTCGCTCTTCGTGACGTCGCGGGGCAGAGCTGTGGGCTTCGTGTCCTGGGTGGAGGTATCAGGGACCCCGGCTGGGGGTGGGGGGTGGAGGAAGAAAGATACCAGCGTCCTCCCATCCAAAACTTGGGGGGCCTTATAGGATCGATGAGCCCCACTTCCTGGCCCAGAATGGCCGCTGGGCCTGGCTACCCCCACCTTGTTCTGTGGCCAGCCTGTCCTTCTCTGGGCCTCAGTGGTCCCATCTGTGCAATGGGAGGCACCGGCTCCACTATTCACCCCAGAATCGACCACTGGGGGAGCCAACAACGCTGGAGCCCCACTCTCAATCTGCCTCCCTCCTTCCTCCAAGTCTCCTCTCCCCCGCCCCTGTCCTCTGCTCTAGATGAAGAAGGCAATCTCCAACCTGGCAAATCCACCAGCCCCCAAGTAAGCCAGCCCGGCGCGACGAAACAGGGCGTCCCAGCTGCCCTGGCCAGCGAGGCTGGGCAGAGACCCTGACTCCTCCCCCATCATGACACCGCCTCCCCCAGCCCGGCTCAGCTCCTTGGCAAAACAGGCAGCTCTAACCTTGCCCTGAAGGGGGGTCTCATATTCACCATGTCCCATCCTGGGTGGGATAACGGCTCCTGCCTTGGAAGGCAAATCCCACCTTGGACACATCTCAGAGTGTGAGATAACAAAAAACCCGTCTAGAGCAGGTGCCCAGCGAGTGGTCACCAAATTCATGAACAAAGAGCTTGGCGTACACTGTCACCAAGGGCAGACACATGCTGTCTGGGAGTTGTCCGACTCCCATCCAGAGGTCCCTGAGAAAAATAAAGCTGGTCCCCAGAGCCGTGCTCATCCTTCATGTCAGCTCCAAGGGCGTTGATGGGGCCCCTGAACTCCCTATACCTGTGGCCCAGAGCGAGGGCCATGGTGGTCACGTGAGCACAGCAGGCCTGGGTCCCTGGTCTCCTCCTGATGCTCCACTTCCTGGCAGGGCGATGTCGGGGACAGAGGGTCCCCCACCAGGTCATTTGATGCTTGTCCCTGTGTATCAGCAGGACCCCATGCCCTTCACCCCAGCCCTCGTTTACTCCTTGGCTGAACCATGGCTGGTAAAATGGGGTCCCCGGGTGTGGCTCCTTGGGGAGTCCAGAGAGCCTGGGCATCCTCCGAGGGGCCTCTCTCA
>NW_007053775.1:87091-90707 GCF_000164805.1 Carlito syrichta
CACCCTGTGTCTGCTGAGAGTCCTTGAGCTCCCCGAGGGCCGACACCCCAGGGGCAGGTGCTCACCTGAGCCACGTCACCAAGGGAGGAGAGGGATGGTTCCCACGCTGGGCAGGTCCACCGAGGAACAGAGCGGTCCGCAAGGAGTGCAGGCCCCATCCCTGGCACACCCACCCTGTGCCTGCCCCGAGGGCTCAAGAGATGCCCAGCCCCAGACCCCTGTGTCCTGATGTGCCCAGGCTGCCCGCCAGGCAAGGTAGTGTCGTGAGCAGGTGCTGGACCGGTGTGACCCCGCCTCAGTTATAGAACACCTCATCCTCCTCCTCCCAGAGGGAGCCGCTGTCCGCCGCGGGGAGCGAGTCCAGAGGGGGGGCCCTGCCCTCAGGCTCGGGGGCCCCTGGCAGCCGCGTCCAATGCTGCTGTTCCAGGCTGGGGGGCCGTGGGCCGGCAGCTGCCATGGGGGGCTCCTCAGGGGAGGGCCAGTCATCAGGGGAGAGGCCGGGCGAGGAGAAGGCCGGCAGGCTGTCATCCTGCGAGGGGCCACTCGGGAGGCTGTCCTGAAGGTAGATGCTCTCCAGGTCTGGAAAAGCAACAGGTGGGGGAGAAATGTCAACCCTCTAGATCTCCCTGTGTCACTGCCAAGCTGTGTGACCTTGGGCAAGTCACTAAACCTCTCTGAGCCCCAGTTGCCTTCTCCTGGCAGTAAGCAGGGTAGTTAAGAGTAGGCTCGGAGCCGGGCTCGGTGGCTCAGCCTGTAATCCCGCGCCTTTGGGAGGCTGAGGTGAGTGGATTGCCTGAGCCCGCGGGTTCAAGACCCACCTGGGCAGCGAGACCTCATCTCTACAATAAATAAAAAAAAATTAGCCGGGCGTGGTAGCGCGGGCCTGTAATTCTGGCTACTCGGAAGGCGGAGGCGGAAGGATCGCCAGAGCCCAGCAGGCGAGGCTGCGGTGGCTGGAAGCGGCCACTGCACTCCAGTCTGGGTGACAGAGTGAGACTCCAACTCAAAAAAAATAAAAAAAGAGTAGGCTCAGAGCCAGAATTGGGACCACCAGCCCTCCTCCCGGGCCTCTGTCCCCTCCCGGTACCCTCATCCCACCCCCCTCAGAAGCAGGATTAAGTGTGATTACACTTTTGCAGGCCTCACCCAGGGTCCAGGCTCCTTGAAGCCCCAGTAGTAACCCAGGGCTCTAGGAAGGTGGATGGTCGTGCCTGGTGCTAAGTTTCAGATCCCAGCTCTGACGCCCCAGGACCCAGTGACCCTCATCTCAGCCCTAGTTTCCTCCTTGGCTGAACCATGACTGGCAAAGTGGGGTCCCCGGTTGTGGCTCCCTGGGGAGTCCAGAGAGCCCTAGGCATCCTCCGAGGGGCCTCTCTCATCAGCTGGGTGTCCCTAAGTCCCCCGAGGTCACGCCTTCCCCAGCAGAGACCAGGCTGAGTCCATCCAGGGTGAATCCACTGCTTTTATATCTCCAGAGCCGTGTAATCTGGGGTGAGTTTCCGAACCTCTCTGTGCCTCAGTTTCCTTGTTTGTAAAATGGGGCCATCAGGACCTACCCCCTGGGGCTGCCGTGAGGGTTACGTGAAACACAGGCAGGAACCCAGCCTCGGCTCTGCTCCGCCCACCCCACCCGGGCGCACTGCTCCCCACTCCCACCAGGCCGTACCCTGGAGCTGGACGACGTCCTGGGTGCTGTTTTCGGGGTGCAACTCCTCGTCATCCAGTGAGGACCAGGCGCTCAGTGTGGCCTCCGTGATGGCAAATTGCTCGGCGACCCCTGGGGGCACGGCGAGACCGGCTCAGTGGGGACCCGGGTAGAGGGTGGGCTCCTCAGCGTCAGAACGGCTGGCACCGGGTCAGGCGGGGGTGGCCAGCTCTCTGGGCGGTGATCACCAGGCCCACTCAGTAGCCATCCGCTCCTGCCATCATTTTTCCCTGCCCAGACAAGGCCCGTGTGGCAACCTGGGTCCGCGGCAGACCACACTCCCCCGCAGCTCCACCTCTGCAGGGCCCCAGCCAACCCCCCCTCCGCCCTGACCTGCAGCAAAGCGGGCCTCACGCAGCTCGTCTGGGAGGCAGCAGTAGTGTTCGTCTTCGGCGGGGGACAGCTCCCAGTCCGAGCGCTGGGCGCTCCAGCCTTTCCACTCGATGAGGTGGGCCACGCGGCCGCGCGCCATGGCCGTGGGCTTTGTGATGTGGTCCTTGATGCTCTGCACCACCCCTGGGCACGGAGGGCATCGGGTGACCGTCCTGACGCCAGGCCCAGCTCAGGGATCACCCCCACACCTCAGGTCCAGACCCACATCCATTCCGTGCCCCCGAGCGCTGACGCCCTGCACCCATCCAGTGCCCCATGCCTCACAACCAATTCCCCACACCCGGTCAATGCCCATACCCCCCCAAGCCCTTCCAAGCTCTGTGGCCCCCTCACTGAGTGCCTTCTCCCCCACCCCTCACTCCTTTTCTGACCCTTCTGCCCAAGGAGATCCATTCAAGGCTCACTCGTGACCCCCGGCCGCTCCCCCACCATCATCCAATACTTTTTTTTTTTGAGTCCAAGTTTCATCCTGTTGCCCAGGCTGGAGTGCAGTGGCTCGCTTATGGCCACTGCAGCCTCGACCTGCTGGGCTCAGGTGATCCATCCAAGTAGTTGGAACCACAAGCGTGCACCACCACACCCAGCTAATTTTTTTTGATTTATTATAGAGACGAGGTCTGGCCAAGTTGCCCGGGCTGGTCTCGAACCCCTGGGCTCAGACAGTCCTCTTGCCTAGGTCTCCCAAAGTGCTGGGATGACAGGCCTGAGTTACCATGCCCGAGTGTCATTAATTAATTAACACATTCTGAGACAGCATCTGCTGAGGGTGACACCTGGGTAGATGGAGCAGGCAGGGAAGGCTTCTTGGAAGAGGGGGCCTGGCGTTGGGCATTGAAAGTGGATTAGGTTTGGGTGGATGGAGGCAAAACTGGAGGCAGTTTCAGCGATGAGAAGAAGATGAAACCATGGAAGAGTGTGATGTGAGTCCAGGACTACCGGGGTGAGATAGGACAATACTAGGCCCTGGAGGCAGAAGAGGCTGGAGACCCCATCAGGAATGGACTGGGGATCAAGAGAAGCCGGAGGAGGGCTCAGACGTTCTCCTCACAGCAATGGGGAGCCACAGCAGGGTCATGAGCAGGACAGTGATGCAACCTGCTGTCTGGGAAGAGCATCTGGATCGGAGGGCTAGGGGCCGTGGCCGGGACCCAGCAAGAGACAAGGCAAGGAGTGGGCAGACAGAGAGGAGCGGTGGGGGCTTCAGGGGCAGACAGCTGGGTGTGGAAGACGTGAGAGGGGGCTGCCGGGAGGGGCGTGGCATCTCCACACGCCACGGGGAGAGCGTGGGGCTGGGAGCCGTGATGTGAGGATGGCGGCGTTTAGGAAAGACATGGCCACGAAGAATATGAGACACCCAGGAAATGGGAACGACGGAGGCGAGGAAGAAGGGAGAGACCCGTGCCAGGCGGGCAGTGCTGGCCATCAGAGAGGCGTTCTGGAGGAGGTGGGCCTAGAAAGCCAGCGAGGTGGGGGCGGAAGGTGCCACAGGTGGAGCCGTGGGGGCCCTCTCGGGGGGGG
>NW_007053775.1:90782-103499 GCF_000164805.1 Carlito syrichta
CCCCCCGGGGGCAGCCGGCGACCCGCCGCTGGGGAGTGTAGAGTCCCGCCTCCTCACCTCAACATGCTGTCAGCTCTGGGGCGCCACTCGTGCTCTGGAGTTCCCTGTCCCGCGACCACAGCTTCCCCGAGGACCTTCCCCAGCCCCTCCCGCTCTGTCCTCCACCCCGTCTCAGAGTCTGCTTCTAGGGACCCCCCCGCCTCAGGTGATGCGACTGGCAGAGAGACAGAGAGACCATGCCAGACAGACACCTAAAAAACCTGGGTCTCCCCTTCAAGGCTTCTGGAGACTCCAACAACCTGATCCATGGGAGCAGGAGCCCTAAGTCACCAGTCCTCACGGCACCCTGCAGAGTCCAGCGTGGCAGCTGGCATGCAGAAAATGTTGACTCAGCTGGGCGCAGTGGCTCACGCCTGTCACCCCAGCATGTTGGGAGGCGGAGGTGAGAGGATTGCCTGAGCCCAGACCAGCCTGGGCAACATGGCAAGACCTCAGCTCTACAATAAATCAAAAAATTAGCTGGGCATGGTGGCACACACCTATGGTCCCAGCTCCTTGGAAGGCTGAGGCAGAAGGATCACCTGAGCACAGCAGTTTGAGGCTGCGGTGGCCGTGAGCAGCGTGCCACTGCACTCCAGTGTGGGCGACAGAGTGAGACTGACTCAAGGAAAGAAAAAGAAAAGAAAAGAAGAGAAAATGTTGACTCCAACAGGGCTGCTGTCCTTCCAGGTGAGACTGAGCTTCGTCCCACCTGCAGCCAGAGTCAGAGGGGCGACGTGCAAGCCTCAGGGGCAGGAGAGGGACTGCTGGAACCTACCCACAAGGGACGAGGTGGCCAGGGCTGCCACGTTGTAGCTGCTGGAGCAGGATCTGGAGTGGGACAGGTAGCCGTTGGTGGTCTGGAAGCACCTCTGGGGGAGGAGGCAGGAAGGGTGAGGAGGACGGGCTGACTGCCAGGCGGCAGCCCCCGGCACCACCGTCCCCCACCTCCCAGCCCACCCCGGTCCCGTGAGCAGCGGGTGGGGACAGAGCAGGCACTGCCAGGGAGGTCCTACCGATTCCCCCAGACTGCCCCCACCCCTGCTTCCTCAGATCCATCCCCAAGGCTGGCAGGGCTGTGCGTCTGGGCTGGGCCCAGCGGAGGAAAGGGCTGCGGAGTCAGACGGGGTTGGACTGGGGACAGGCAAGTGCACTGACCTGCCAAGGATCCCAACAGAAATCCATCTGTTTGTCCTAGAACAAGAGGAGAGAGGATCAGGCCGGGCCCGGCACATGGAGCCGGCAGATGGCCGATCTGGGGCCCTGGTGGGGGTGGGGGTCAGCCTTCGCAGCTCCGTGAGGGCAGGGTCTGTCCTCTCTGGGTCACGTCTGGTGTCCTCAGCATGCAGAGAAAGAACGGGGGGGCGACAGGGTGCCATGAAGAGAGGCAGCAAAGGTGCTGCTTTTGGGTCATGCTTGGGTTGGGATGTCTGCTTTGCTGGTTCCTAGACGGGTGTCCTCAGACGCTCCTCAGCTGCTCAGAACACGGTTCCTTCCTCTGTAAAACGGTGACAGTGCCCCTGACCTCAAGGTTGTGGTGAAGCATAAATGACATTACACGGGCAAAGTGGTGGGCACAGTGCTTGGCATGTGAGATAGGATGGGGGTGGAGGGAGGTAATTATCGCATGGGTAGGTTCGAGCCACAGTCCTGGGGCCAGGGCAGAAGTTATGTGCCTGGCATGGGGCCCCAGCACCATCTTCCCATCCAGCTGGATGAGAATTCCATCTCTTTTCTTCTTGAGGCTGCTGGGGAATGGGCTGGCAACCTGTCTGTAAGGCTGAACTAATTAGGGCGGGATAGACCTTCAAGATGGATGGTCTTTTTCTTTTTGAGTTGGAGTCTCTGTTGCCCAGGCTGGAATACTGTGGCATGCTCACAGCCACCGCAGCCTCGATCTGCTGGGCTCAGGTAGCTTCCTAGTAGCTGGAACCACAGGCAAGTGCCACCATGCCCGGCTAATTGTTTGATTTATTGTAGGTCTGGCCAAGTTGCCCAGGGGGCTCTCAAATTCCTGGGCTCAGGCAATCCTCTCGCCTCTGCTTCCCAAAGTGCCGGAATTACAGGCGTGAGCCACTGTGTCCAGCTCTCTTTTCTTTTCTTTTCTTTTCTTTTTTTGAGACAGAGTTTCACTCTGTCATCCAGGCCGGAGTGCAGTGGCACCATCACAACTCACCATAGCCTCGTACTCCTAGGCTCAAGCCATCCTCTTGCCTCAGTCTCCCGAGTAGCTGGGACTATAGGCACGAGCCATCACACCTGGCTATTTTTCTTATTTTTTGTAGAGACAAGACCTCACTATGTTGTCCAGGCTGGTCTCGAACTCCTGGGTTCAAGCAATTCCCCCACCTTGGCCTCCCAAAGTGCTGGGATTACAGGTGTGAGGCACAGCACCTGGTCAGATGTTCTTTTCTTTTTTCTCTTCTCCTTCTTCTTCTTTTAGAGTTGGAGTCTCACTCTGTCGCCCAGACTGGAGTGCAGTGGCACGCTCCCGGCCACCGCAGCCTCGACCCGCTGGGCTCCGGCGATCTTTCCGCCTCAGCCTTCCAAGTAACCGGAATTACAGGCGCGCACTGCCACGCCTAGCTAAATTTTGACTTATTGTAGAGATGAGGTCTCGCCAAGTTGCCTGGGCGGGTTTCAAACGCGCGGGCTCAGGCAATCCACTCACCTCGGCCTCCCAGAGCGCTGCGCTGGGATTACAGGCTGAGCTACAGAGCCCGACCCTTTTTTAAGAGACAGTCTTTTCTAAACAAGCCTGATCCAGACCCCAGATGCTAGACCCAATCCAGCCCTTCATCCTGCTGGATACCAAGCCTTAGGGACCTACTCCTGCAGGGAGAAGCTGGCTTTCGCAGGGAAGGAAGAAGATGGGAATGGTCTCTGCTCCCTGTAGGGAGCTGCAGGGGACAGCCAGGAAGCAGGGCACCGGCAGGAGCAGGGACGAGGAGGGCCGCTTACCTTGCCAGTGACATGGTCTGGAGCAGTGGGTGAGTGGCTGCAGGGCAGGTCCGGGCTCAGGGGGACTGTGCTCCGGGGTACGGGGCAGTCCTTGTGGGCACTTGTGAACAGGTCTGGAAGGACAGAGGCGGGGCTTAGGACAGCCCAGCCCTCCCCTGCCTGCACTGCGTGTGAGCTCTGTTACCCATCCTTATAGGAAACAGACCCAGCAGGGGAAGGGCTGCCAGGTCTCCCCGGCCTGGTCCCCTCAGTGGGAATTGCTGAGCCCTCTTTTCACTCCATTTGCACCAGTTCCAGCCCCACACTCCCGCATTTTGACCTCCCAGAGCCCCCAGCCCACAGCCTCCGACCTTCCCACTAGCTCCTCAGACCCACCTCCCTCCTGGCCCACGTGCCCTCTGCGTGCGCCCTCAGAGACACCCTGGCCCCTCGCCCCGGTCTCAGTTGAACCCTCCTGCTCTGTGCCTGCCCCCAAGGAGCCGACCGGTGCTGAAGAAAAAGCCATGGACCTCGTGCAAAGTTGGAGACCATCAGCCCCACGCAGGGTACTGCGCGGGGATCTGTCCCTGTTTCTCCGATTCCTCTCCGTTTGCTTCCTGCCAGGTTGATGACGTCACCCCTTTCCTTCTCAGACCCCCAACAATGACCCCCACATTCTCACACCGTGCTGCTGGCTCCCCCCACCCTCCTGGGTCCAGGAGCCCTGGGAAGGCATCCCCTGCCTGCACCTGCGCCCGCCATCTCCTTTCCCTCCTGGACAAGGAAGAGCTGTCCCTGCTTCATCCCAGACCTGCCTGCTCGTCCACCCAGGGGCAGGATCCCCACCTGACCCAGCCAGGGGCTCCCTTCTCCCTCCTGCATCTCCAGCGCTCCCTGTCCACATCATCAGCCAGGAACCACCCCAGCAGTGTTGCAAGCCCTGCATCCTCTCTCTGCCCAGAGACCTTCCCCTACGCCCTCTCTCCTGCCTGGCAACCTTCCCCTGCATCTTGTCTCTCGCCTCCCCAGGTCCCAGCACCCCTGGGGGGCCAGCAGCACCCAAGCCGCCCCACGACCTCCTGCCTTTTAAACACTGTCCCTGACCACCACCCCCTCCAGCAACTTGCCCCCTCCTGTACCCTCTTCATGCCAGACCTTCTCATCTCCTCCACCCGCTCCCAGCAGGCGTTCCTGAGATAGCCCTCGCCAAGCTGCCAGAAACTTCCATGCAGCCGAGTGTCCTGGGGGTGTCTCAGCCTCTTCTGCCCAGATCCTTCAGTGGCCCGAAACCTGCCCAGGGCCTGCCCTCTTGAGCCGCACTCCTCTCCCCAGCCCTCTTGCTTGCCCCGCTAGGGACCTGCCTGGTTCCTGCGGGCTCAATCCTGCCTGCCAGCCTGGACCACACCTGAATCCTGACCTCCTCCATGCTCCCCTCGGAGGCCTCACGGCGTGTTCCTGACGCCACGTGCACATGCATGCCTCCAGCCCGAGTCCTTACTGAGCTTCCGACTGAATGCCTAGCTCTCTATGTGGATGCCCAGGGGTTACCTCAGGCACACCCGGGCTCAACAGAACTCCCAAGCCCCATCCACCTGCCCCTCTGCCCCCATTTTTTTTTTTTTTTTGAGTCAGAGTCTCATTCTGTCACCCAGGCTGGAGTGCAGTGGCACCACTACAGCTCACCACAGCTTCAGCCTCCTGGTCTCAGGCAATCCTTCCACCTCAGCCTCCTGAGTAACAAGAACTATAGGCATGCACCACCACACCTGGAAAATTTTTTGATTTTGTGTGTGTGTGTGTGTGTGTGTGGAGACGAGGTCTCGCTATGTTGCCCAGGCTGGTCTTGAGCTCCTTGGCTCAAGTGATCCTCCTGCCTCTGCCTCCCAAAGTGCTGGGATTATAGGCATGAGCCACCATGTCCAGCCAAGTCCCAATTTTAGAAAATGATGCAGCTGTCCTCTCGTTGTACCAGTTGCTACTCTGGGAGCTTCCCAGGGTCCCGCCTTCTGCCATCCTTCCCCAGTGCCATCCAATCAACCAGCAGGTCCTACTGGCCCTCTCTTGCATCTATTCCAGAACCACCCACCGCCACGCTCCCCACGGCTGCCCCCGCGAGCCACCATCCCCTCTCCCTGACTGCCTCAGCTCCTAGGCACCATCGTCTACCAGTAGCAGTAAGTATGGGGTTTTCCACTCTAGGGCAGGCTGTGTCACCGGGGTTGGGGACAGCATCGGTGAGCCACCTGTTTCCTTTGGCTGCCTTTCTCCTATTTTTCTCTCCCCTCTGCCTCCCACCCTGTGCTTTGCTTTTGACAGGCGGTACCTGTGGCTCTTTCCACAAGGGCTGCCCTCCTTTGCTGAAGCTGAAAATGTCTGAGAATTTGTTGGCCCTACCCGGAGTGGCCCGAGCCTGTGTGGTTGACCCCAGCTCCTCTGTCTGGGATCAGAAAGTTCACCATTGCAGGCTGGGCATGGTGGCTCATGACTGTAATCCCAGCACTTTGGGAGGCAAGGCAGAAGGATTGCCTGAGTCCAGGAGTTCAAGACCAGCCTGGGCAACATAGCAAGACCTCATCTCTACAAATAAAATTTTAAAAATCAGCCAGGCATGGTGGTGCACGCCTGTAGTCCCAGCGATTCAGGAGGCTGAGGTGGAAGGATCACCTGAGTCCAGGAGTTCGAGGCTGTGGTGAGCCATGATCGTACCACTGCACTCCCACAGAGTGAGAGCTCAATTAAAAAAAAAAAAAGGTCAGACTCGGTGGCTCAACCTGTAATCCCAGCACTTTGGGTTCGAGACCAGCCTGGGCAACTTGGCAAGACTTCATCTCTACAATAAATAAAAAATTAGCCGGGCATGGTAGCACACACCTGTAGTTCTGGCTACTTGGAAGGCTGAGGTGTAAGGATTGCCAGAGCCCAGCAGGTTGACACTGGGGTGGCCAACGCTGGGGTGACCATGAGCGTGCCACCGCACTCCGGCCTGGGCGACGGAGTGAGACTCCAATTAAAAACAGTGTAACTTCACTGGTGCTCAGGCTGAAGACCCTGCCTGAGACCACACCTTTGCTTAGCCAGCCTCCTCTGTCTGTTCACGCTGGTCCTTACTGGCTTCTTCTGGAAGATTCCTTTCATATCAGTTACACCTAGTTCCTCATTTCAGGGCCCGCGTCTGAGGAATGGTTCGGAGACCGCTGGGTGAGGGTCCATAGCTAGACCATCCGGCTCAAGTCCCAGCCCTGCCCTTTCCTATCAGTGGGGCCCTGAGCAAGTGACTGCTCTCCGAGCCTCCATTTCCTCATCTGAGAAGTGGACAGTTGAGGGAGACTGTTCTGGTTCTTCAGGAACCGTCCAGTAGGATCCCAGACTGAGAACACAGAGGCACTGGGGACCCTGTATTTTGCAGCAAGCCACTCCCGCTCCAAGGTGGCCGGAACAGGCTTCGCCACCCCAACCATCAACCACCCCTGACTCCAACTAGCTATTTCTGCAGCATGTTACATGATGGGCACCCGGGGAGTCACTCGCAACAACTTGGGATGCCTTCCAAGGAGCAGCCCCAGTCAGATGTCTGCATAACCAGTGGGACACCACAGGGCAGGGTTGGCAGGGATCACATGAGTCCAGGAGTTTCAGGCTGTGGTGAGCTGTGACCATAATGCTGCACCCCAGCCTGATCGACAGAGTGAGACTCCGAGACTCAAGAAAAGAAGGAAAAGAAAGAAAGAAAGAAACAGAATTGAGTAGAATGGAAAAACATCAAAGCCCACTGCAGAGTTGGGTTAAGTAACGTTTGATCAAGTTTCTGTTTGAATTACACAGAAAGGGTGGGCACTGTGGCTCACTCCTGTAATCCCAGCACTTTGGGAGGCAGAGGCAGGAGGATCACTTGAGCCCAGGAGTTCGAGACCAGCCAAAAAAGCTTGAAAGTCACCCATCCTGAGGTTCTGGAAATTCTGCAGGTGGTGAACAAGTCAGGGCCCATTCAGGGTGGCGCTGGTTACAGGCTGCCCCTGGGAACTCTGAGAGGCGCTGGAATGTTTCTGGGGCCCCTGGCTATTCCCTGAAGCTGTTGTAAAACCCTCCAGCCACGGGCCAGGGAGTGAGGTGACAGGGAGGGGACCTGAGTGCCACAGAAGTGGTGGGGATGTCAAAGCCCGAGGAGATGGGACTCGAACAAAGTCATTCGTCGAGGTGGTGGTGAGCTTGGAGGACTCCTGGCTCCCATCCCCTCCCCAGCCTGCCCCCAACCTCAGCTGGGGGTGCAGGCGCCTCTGCCAAAGCTGCCTGCTCCCCCTGAGGACTTTGGCCCCGTGATGTCACAGGCCGGTTGCCATGGAGAAGTCAGGTAATGAACCAGCCCAGGGTGAAATCACAGACTGTTCTTCGCCCAGCTGGGACCGGTGGCCACGTCACCACCGGCAACTGGAAAAACACAGAGTGTCATGTGGGGCCGGGGCTGGGGGATGGCCTGAGGGGACCGCTAGCCCCTGCTCTGGGGACTGCCTTCCTCTCCCAAGGGATACCCCCCTCCTTCCCATTCACACCCTGCTTTCCTGACCTCAAGGTCTGAGGCCCCTGCCCAGACCTGCTCCCTCCCCCGCCCCCTCTGTCCACAGGGTGACAGGCCTCTGGTTGCCACGGCAACCCAGAGAGGGCCCTCTGGATCCTTCAAGGAGAGGGGGGTCATCTGGTCGTCTCCTCCCTCCCTCTGCCTTCAACCAGAGCGTCTCCTCGTCTTCTTAAGGATGCTTCCTGCCTTCCATGCCAGCTTCTCGTCCATCTGCTTCAGAGTCCAACCACCCAGACAGTTCCTCCTGATGTCTCACCTAGACCCTCTTGCTGCAAAGCTCCCATGCTGGTCTTCTCTGTTTGATCCCTGGGCGAGTCTGCAGCACACTCCCTCGGGCACCTGTCACCTCCCCCCCAGAACCCCCCTGCTCCTCAGCAGTTCTTTGGGACTCCACGTCCCAGCCTGTTAGGCTCCATGGCTGTCATCACCCACGAACGTGTCTCCCAGGGCTCCACACCCCAGGAGGGCAGCGAGGGCCCATGTTTAACCCTGCTTCTTCCCAGCAGCCCAGAGAGGGTGAGCCTCCTCTTGAAACCACACAGTAGCTGAGCAGCAACTTGGATCAATCCCCTCGAGAAGCCCCCTCCGGGACAGCCTCTCCTCTCAGTTTCTTGGGGCACCTGCGGCCAAGGGCGTGACGTGGTCCCTCCTGCCACCACGGCCCAGGTGTGTGTGTGTACTGCCCCGCTGGGACATATCGGGCTCATTCCTGGCCCTGAAGGCACACAGTGGCCAAGGCGTTTCTCTCACAGGCCCTGCCCAGTTCCTCGCTGCCAGCTCTGGGCTGAGGGCATGTGACACAGCCCCTGTGAGCGACGGGCACTCCTCGTGGAATAACACCCGTCCTGGGAGGGCTGTGTGGGACGAGGCGCCTGCCATGTGCTCTACCCCCTCCCCTCAGTTTCTCTTTCTCAGGCAGCTGCTCCTGGTCCCAGCCCCAGGCCTGGAGCTGGCCCTGGAGGTTCTGCAGAGGGAGGCCATGGAGGATGAGTCCTTGACCTCTCTGCCTAGTGAGACACTGCCCTGGGAGCAGGCCATGGAGCTTGGCACAGGCCAGGCCTCGAATGAGCTAAGTGTCCCTGCTCCCCGGGGCACTTGTTTACAGGGCGTCTGGGCTGTGATGGTGCCAAGGGGGTCCCTTTCCATCCCCAAGCAAAGCTGGAGAAGGACACTCAGCTCCTCTCCAGGACTTCCGCTCACCCTGGTTCCTTCCGCTTCCTCTGCCATCCTGTGGCCCAGCCTCTGAGAACACGCTGCTCTAGCCTTACTTCCTCCAGGTAGCCTTCCCAGATTGGAAAAGTCTGGCCTGCCGAGGTTTGCTGCCGCTGTTTACTGAATATCTACCATCCTAGGTCTTTTTGTCCATGATCTCAACAGCCTTGCAAAGTAGATATTATTATGCCCACATCACAGATGGGGAAGTTGAGACTCAGAGAGGATAAACCACTTCCTCAAGGTCACCAGCTAGTGAGGGCCTAAGATGAGGGTCAGCTGAGGCTGGTGTGAAGCTTGTGCTCCAACCAGTCGGCAGTGCTGATTTCAGGTCTTTTGTCCGTGTGTGTGTGTGTCCTGCCTCCCCCATCAGGCTTCTTCAAGGACAGAGTTGTACCTCTCCCAAAGGGCAAGATCTCACCTTTCCTCAGTCTCCCCACAGCAACCTGTGTTTGACAGCTCACTGGCCAGGCTGGGGCCACAGCAAGACGGGGCTTGGGGACTGTGGGTGACTCTGGTCTGCCCCTTACAGCATGGACCTTATCCCACACATAACCAGGTGTCTGACCTCCCAGAAGGAAATTCTCTGTCTCCAATTTATCTTTTTTTTTGAGTTGGAGTCTCACTCTGTCACCCAGGCTGGAGTGCAGTGGCACGCTCACGGCCACCACCACCTCGACCTGCTGGGCTCAGGCAATCCTTCTGCCTCAGCCTTCCAAGTAGCTGGAGCTATAGGTGTGTGCCACCACGCCCAGCTAATTTTTTTATTTTTATTGTAAAGACGAGATCTCGCCAAGTTGTCCAGGTTGGTCTCGACCCCCTGGGCTCAGGCAATCCTCTCGCCTCCGCCTCCCAATGTGCTGGGATTACAGGCATGAGCCACGGCGCCTGGCTCAGTCTCCAGTTTCTACTCTCACAAGCCACCGGTGTCCAGGGCACCAGAGATTCCCAGGATTGGGCTAGGAGGCTGTTGGTTGGTCCAGAGGAGAGGGCTGGGGCAGAAGGGAACAGGCAGATCAGTTACAGCATCAGGGACTTGGGATGGGCACGGAGACCCTGGAGCTGGAGAGAAGGTGGAGACAGACATCAACTTCCTCTCTGTTCTATACAAATGGCCACTGGCCACAGCACTCCAATAAAAGAACTCCTGAATGATTCCAGAAGGCTTTGTAAAGCCTTGGCCACGCACTCAGTACTTCTTTCTATATGGGTCTGCAGAGAAGCAAAGGGCAGGTATTCCACACGTGGGGCTTTGGGGTCACTGAGTCCTGGGTTCGCGTCCTGCCTCTCCATGCCCTGGCTGTGTGGCCTGAGGTAAACCCTTCGGTCTCTGAGCCACACGTCCCCCTTCATGAGGTTGAATGAGAACTAACTAGGTCAGGAGAGCAAAGGCTCGGCCTGGCTCAGGATAAGCGCTCAATAAACGGCAGCTTAAAAATAGATAATGAACACAAAATAGCTCCTGGGAACGGCATTTGTTGTCTTAATCTGGTCCCAACCACTTCCCCAACGTCCTCAGCTCCTGAGTGCTTGCCACCCATAGCTTTTCCCAGAGGAAGGAAGTGGCTCGAAGCCTCAGGAGCGTCCCAGCCAAGAAGGTCTGTACTAGCTGTCTGCACAGATCCGTGATGATAACAATTTAAAAAGAGAGGAATAGCTAATCTAATACTTGTGGGAGCTTACTACGTGATGGGTACCGGTCTGTGTTCTACATTAATTTGTCCACTTAATTCCCGCAGCCAGCAATCTTATGACATCAGTACGGTTATACTTCCCATTCTAGAGATGAGAACACTGAGGTACACAAAGTTAAGGAACTTGCTGAAGCCACAGAGCTAGTGAATGGTGGAGTCTCGCAGCAGGCTCCACGCTTCTCACCTCTCAGCCAGGCATGCAGGAACCAACTGCTGCCCATGCTGCCATGGGGTGACTCTCCCAAGTGTGGCCTGAACCTGGGGCTTGGCTGGGTGGCCCCAGTGGGTCTGGGCTCGGTGTGGGTGTGGCCTGAGCCTCCCAATCTCAGGCCTTGGCTGTGCACCTGGCCCAGGGAGGCATTTAGTGCCCAGAGGCTATAATATTAGCAATGGGCACAGGTGTGAGGACCAGGTAGGGGGCTCGGGAGCCCACAGAAGCCTGCAACTCGAGGAGGTAGGACAGGTGTAGGCGACAGGGCTGAGGGCTGGCTGTGGGTGCAGAGACCGAGGACCCAGGCTCTGGAGGCAGCGTGCCAGGGTTCAGATCCTAGTTTTCCTCACTATGTGGACCTGCGCAAGTCATTCAACTGCTCTCTGCCTCAGTTTTCCCATTTGGCAAATGGGGATCGTGTTAGCGTATAGCCCAAATTCACTTTTGTGCCTAAAACTTTCCGACTAGTACGTGATAAGTTGTAAGCTCTCCGAGAGCATTAGTGACAAGTCTGGCAGTTCTGCCACCCAGACTTTCTGGGACAATGGTCATCTTCCCCTGTGGTTCCCCATACCTCCTTTTACTTCTGTCCAACTTTCCTGGGGGCATGTTGTGACCATAAGTGGCCCTCTCCTCTCAGGAGGACAAGGTGGGAATACACGACTAAATCTGGCACTCTGGAAGTCCACACTGCAGGGGGAGGTGGAGAGAACTCGGCTAGTGTGACCTTAGACAGCCCTGGCAAGCAGAGGCTATGGCGGGAACCCCGGTGCTGGGTCAGAGGACCTGGACCTCATCCTCAAGGGGTGACTTCAACAAGCATCTCTTTCTCTGTGGCTTCTGTTCTGTGCTCAGTGGGCCCTCCACTCACAGGCCGGTCCCCCTGGGGCTGGGTCCCCATGGCACCTGGCATGGGATGGCAGAGACACAGGGAAGGGACGCAGTGATGGGGGAAACATCCAGGTCCTCTACACCTGGAGCCGACCTCACCCAGGACTGGAGACGCAATTTCAGGCACTGACAGCCTGGCACTCCTGATGGGCCCTCAATGCTCTTCACCCTTAAAACTACCTCCCTTCAGACCAGGTGCTGGGCTGGATCCAGGCCACCGGATGATCATTGTGCTCGGTGCCTGGCACACAGTAGATGCCATGTTAATATCAGCTTAACGAACAGACCTCCCAGCCTGACCCTGTTCCTTCCCCTCCCCCACCCAAGATCCCACCTCTGACACCTTCCAGAAACATCCTGAGCCACTTACCTGAACGTACAAAGGAGGGAGTGGGCAGAGACCAGAGGGTGGGGAAGGGGTTTGTGGTCCTCCCTCAACACTCACCAGGACAAGGTCCCTCCAGGGCCTTCCCAGCCCCTCAAACCCGAGTAAGCTATGGGGGCGATGGGGTGGTGGTCCCCCAAGACCCTGTGTTTGGGGTCAATGGTTTGGCTTTAGCCTGCAGAGCCTGAGCCAAGGCCAAAGTCACTCCCGCTCCCAGCCCGGCTGCCCCCTCTCCTGCCCCCTCCTGCCAGGTGGAGACCCAGGTGGGAGGCCAACCTCTCATCCCAGAGCTGGTGGCCCTGGCTCCAAAGACCAGCCTGCCCACCCCCCAGCCTCTGTGCAGGACTCTGGGACCCCCCCACAAACAGAACAGGCCACGCCTGCCGCGGGCCCTCCAGCTCCCTGGGTACCGCCTGGGGGAGAGCGGAGGATGCCAGGTCAGAGACAGGGAGAAGCCCCCGGGGTTACGGGGCACAGGGGCTGTCCTCTGTCCCTTCCTGTCCCCCGACCAAGGATGGGGGTGGGGATGAGGCGTCAGGGATAAGCGTGGGGGCAGGGGAGCCTTCTTTATAACCTGTTCCCACCACTAAGCCCTTCCTGCCAGTGGGGCTCCGGGGCCCTGAGGTCAGGGGAGGGAAAGGGCTGGGGGCGGGCACATGAACTAGGGAGACCTGCGTCTTGGGGCGTGGGAGAGGGAGGGTCGCTCGCCCTCCGGTCCCTCCAAGGCGCCTCCCTCCCCTCGCTCCCCGGCACGCGGCGGGGGGCGTGTGGC